>NC_092628.1:80122377-80161450 GCF_039555335.1 Amphiura filiformis
GCCAAATAAAAAATGGTTTCTTCAATTTTATTTTTATTTTTTGAAATTCAGTTATAACTTTTCAAAAAATATGTCTAGGAAGTAGAGATGCTTTCTATAGCCTTGCTAATATACAAGAAACACTTGTAGAGGGGGCCTATCTCTCAGAACAACAAATAAAAAGAGGCCTCCTCCTTTTTCCAGGCATTATTCAATTTATTGTACACGCTAAAACAGCTCTAATTATGGGTATTTACACCGATTTTGCGATAAAAATAAAAATAAAAGCCCCTCTTCCTTCTTTTTTTTTCAAAACCCGGACGTGAAACATGTTTTTATTTTACTTGGCCTTATGTGTATTTTTTAAGCTTACCTCTTGCAGCTCTTGTCGGTGGACTTGGGCCACTTCTGCATCTGGCTTGCAAACTAAACAGTATCGGATCCCTTTGCATCCACAACTAATATCACACTGCATATTTATACAACCAAGTTTTAGTTTTAAAGCTCAAAACATGAAAATGTTGCCATCCACATGTGCCAATGTGTACCGTCTTTCTGTTTACATTTTAACAGCCTCATCCCCGCCACCAACTTACATTGATCACAGTTGAAAATGTTCATGACCGATCATCAATACTTCGAATAGCAGATAATTTGTTGCAACGAGACTACTTGATAATCGTGACATCTGACCTAGGAGGGCGCTATAACATTAATTGAACAGCGCCCTCGGCGATCCACTCCTCTTTTGTGCCAGCAGTGGTGGGGAACAACTCAGTGATTTCTGCCCAACATTTTAGCTATAAATTCACCCATTTTGCAAGGATCTTCCAAGCTTTGGCGAAAGACGCAGGTAGTTTAAATATCTATATATTCTTAAAAAACATTTCTACCTATATAATGACATTATTTCGGGTCAAATAAGTGTGTAAAACATTGGCGTGCCTACGCCGGACTTCTGCGTCGGCAACCAACAGCGAGGTCAAATAATTTTATTTTTTCAGGAAGCGAGCACAATTTCGGCCATAAATTAAACGATTAACGCACATATTTATTCATAAATATATTACCAATCAATCTACTCATTACATAGTTCAGACTTTCAATATTACAAGTGTACATTTTTTAGTCATAAAGTGGTCGAATTGTGGAAGAAAAGTGAGTTTGTGAACTTCAAAATTTGTGTATTTTTCTTATTTTTTCTAAACTAAAGAGCGCCACCGACGCCAGACACAAACGTGTTCAGGACGCCCTCTGTTAATTATGAACTTTATTTTGAAATTTAAGCATATTCAATAAATCTACAGTATCATTAATTTTAATTATATTTGCATTGTAGCCTGTACTAAATTAATTTTGGCTGGGCATGGGCAAGGCTATGCCTATCTAGTCTACAATGTATATGCAAAAAAATTTGTTCTCTATCAGATGTATATCTGTTCTGTATCTGCTGTCTTTACACGTACAATCACCATCCAATGCATCTGGTTGTCGCGATGTCGCATACGTGGGGGGGGGGGGGTCATGTGCAAATTCACGGTTAAATATTGAAGTGGGCCTTGCAAAGCAATGGGTACGCAGACTACGCACCAAAGAATTAGAAGGAGAACCTAGTTGCCCGTCCAACTTGTCTATGTTTCGTCAGCACAGACATTGACTAGTTCACCACGTAAACTTGTATGGCTCAAAATTCGGACCGCTCGCCATTAAGTTTACTGCTTTCTGTGTTTTGAAATTTGTTGACGTTTTAATGCTCCCCGATTTCCGGTCGATTATTTAGCTGTGCCGCGTCACGTGCATGGCGCTAGTGGGTACCAGCCAAACTTCAGAAGAAAAAAAATCACGATCGCCGATAACGATGTGATATGGGACTTACATAGGATTACAAAGAGATATTTCTTGCCAAAATTTGACCATTTCTAGGTAGCTTTGCCCTACTTTGTCTTTGTTATATGAAAAAGGACAGTCTTAAGTAAGTAAATGTGCAACGCTTTTGATGTTTTGGGAGACTGGGAGGGATCAGAACAAAAAAATGATGGAGCCTATTCTTGACTTTGTAATATTCCTTCAGCACATTATCGTACGGTAATAGCCTTATACGATGGACAGATAGTCCAGTTTGTGAATGAGGACATCGTATAAGTTCCTTGTACTAGACATTGACCAATGGCAATGTTGACTGACTGTTATCATACTGACATTTCTTTTAACGAATACTGCACCATAGACACCCATATATGATAAATGACACGAAGGTGGGGTGTTCCTCACTAGGCATAGGTGTAGATCCCAATATTTTGTCAGGGGGATGGTCCGTACAATCATACCCCCCAATCATGCTAATGTTGACGCCTGTATGTGGGTTTCTGACCAATCATATTTGGCCATTTTAGCCCCAAAAGTGCGAATTTGCTTCGCGCGAATTTATTCCATTTTTGCACCGGCCCTATTTCAACAGTTTAGCTCCAAAATGCCAAAATAACCACACACTTATTATGTCGCCAAAAGGGGCTGAATTCACTATACTTCAAGAAATTTTTCCAACCCCATCCCCCCCAATGTCAAAAAGAAATCTACGCCACGGTCACTAGGAGAACCGGGACTCAACCGCCATCTTGATACAGGCATGGAGCAAAAATTGGGGGTATTTGGTTTCCCTCGGAATGTGCTCGAGGCATTCGTTGCAGTCATGCAAAATGGATGATGGGTGCATTTGAGAGACGCACTTGATATGACCTGCTGCACACAAGTACCAAGACGCTTCAGATTAGACGCACAATTGTTTCGTCTCCGAAAGAAAGGACCCAATACCCCCAATTTTCTCCCCATAGTTGATGGCGCAAAATGGTGGTATAGGGAGTCCCGGTTCTCTGTCTCTCCCAATTCTGCACCCGTGTACCGTACCGCTTCGCTGTGCTGCACTGTTGTGACAAGATCACGCTCTCTTTGAAGTTATAATTTATAAACAAACTCTGTCAAAAGATCAGTTTGGACACAACTATTGAACTAATGAACTATGCATGCTCTCAGGAATCCTGAACAGCAAAATCTGTCACTTTTTCCCGCATAGTGTTCTCAGTCGTCATCCAGAAGGTGGACGAATCTGGGCAACAGTCTTTAGATTGATCAGCTCATATTTTTCGGTGGGAATTGTTTAGTGCCGTACTATTACATTGTCTTTCCTATTCGGCGAGGATGACAATTTTGACCTCCTCGTCTGTTTACAAACAGAGAGGTAGACAAAAGACCCTTCCGCTTGTCCAAACACTCAAGTATCCGAAGGAATAATGAAGGATGGTCCACAATAGCGTGATTCACGTAACTTTGGGATTAAAAAGCTGTCAAGTAGAACCACATGCTTCTTTTGTCCAATTTGCCATCAAGATTTCATATGGCAACAGTTCAGACCCAGAACACAAACGATTTTTAGCGAAAACCTTATTTAGGCGATGTTCTTGTAATATTAGCATGTTTACATTGTAAAAAATTGCTATACAAGCTGAAATTTGTGTAGCAGGTTGTCCAAAATGGGGAGCATTTTGCTCCACGACACAAGTTAAATTGAACCCTGGACAAAAGGAGTCAAATTTATATTTTGGGATGTTTCTGGCAACAAGTCACAAAACAATTCTCAAAATAAAATATATCGATTGATATTATTCTGTGTAGTATATGGCCCGCTGATTACGAGCTGATCAAACTATACTATGCAAAGACCACACGCTTGCAGTGCAAACACAGCTTTTGAGGAATGAGGATTGACCAATCACGGTTCGAATACGGTCGTCGCTAGGCAAGGTCAAGGTTCAGTCATGTAGGTCACGCGGTCGTGTTATTCCACAAAAAGTATGCTGATACAGAAGGGATATCCTCTCATGATCAAGAATCAGATATTTTGCTTGTAGCAGGGCTTTTCACTGGTGATGAAGCACGATTCCATTGCATGTCCTCATTTACCCTAGCTCGAGATACTCTAGCTAAAATACAGGTTTACATTTACTATCTTACATTATCTTGCTGTATTTCAGCTAGAGCTCCAAACAACAAGCTTCCGGGGTTTTTTGGAGAACAATACTGTTACGTAAGATGAAGAAGAAACCCGCCTCGGAGCCCGCCCTACTCATTATTTCATTGTACTTATTGTAATTTGCCTCCACACATTACGTAATCAACACAAAGCTTTTGTGAGAATTAGTGAGTTGATAAGAAATTGAAAGCGGAGGATACGAAGGACACGCCGATTGCTAGTTGTCAATCATGAATTGCCATAACGTTTAATATTTTACTGCATGGCATTCCGCAAGCACCAAGACAAATTATGCCGTATTTTTCCAAAGATCATCTCATATGAAGTAAGCTGAATGCGATCTGTACTTTTGTAACATTCCGATCGCTTTTGATCACCTATTATCGGCGAATTTGCTTGAAAACACATGAGTTCATGTTGTGTAAACATAATTAGCATAGACACAAATGAAATTACGATGCAATACAATGCAATTTGAATGCGCAGCAGATCTATAGAAATAAGGCTGCCCGGTTTTATGCAGAATTAGACCACATCTGATTTACCCTGTTTTTCACTTTTTTGCTGGACCTTGAAAGGGTACCAGCCTACACACAGTGTATGTTACAAGCTTACTAAGTTATATGCACGATGTTTGGTGATGTTAATTGTTATATCTTTTTAAAAAATGACTTGGTATTTTTATTATTTAAACCAAAATGTATGCACATTAATTTCCAGAGAGCAAGTGGATAGATCAGTATGCAGACGTCACCAGGAGGAAGAATTGGTTCCAGCACAATGCTAGTGGAGAAATTGGTTTTGGGATGTGCTGGTGCCATAAGCTTGCAGGTAAGGGAGCCTGGTCAAATCTTGAGAAGGATGAGATCTGAATCCCTAAGGGAGCAAGCCGAAAGTTTGATGACGTCTTATAAATGAAAGTCCTTTAGTAAGAGGAGGGGTCAAAAAGTAAAGTCTGATTATGTAACTTGTAAAAAAATTGTTAAAATATCGGTTAATCTTTCAGGTGGGTATTTTCAATGTTTCACACTTGACGTTTCAAGGAAGGGGGTTACCCTCCAAACAAAAGCACTTTTGTTTTAAATAAGACATCAAACTTTTGCTTTGTTCCTGAAGACATTTAAGACCTAAAAAAAATTGTTTGATTTGCATAACCTGACCGACCCTAAAAATAGGCCTGACCCTAGACTTTTTTCTTAATTACAAATGATAACCAGGAGGGTGAAAGTGCTAGGAACAATGCCGGAAACTACGTCACTCTATTGTGCGACTTAAACTACATCATTTTAATGCATGCGTGTTCGTTAATACAGCTTTAGTCTCCTCCACCTTCTCAACATGGTACGTGGAATGTCTGGAATCACATTGACGGCGGAGGAGAATACTAGCTGGTCAGACAGTTTAATTTTATCAAGCATATATAAATACCTAAACAATCACCGTCATTTGATCGATTTACTACAGAATATAATTGATTATTCAAAATATAATTTTAATATTGTAAACATGTTAACTTATATATTTGTGTACTAAAGTATAAGGACACGTGAATAA
Source organism: Amphiura filiformis (assembly GCF_039555335.1). Lineage (NCBI taxonomy): Eukaryota > Metazoa > Echinodermata > Ophiuroidea > Amphilepidida > Amphiuridae > Amphiura > Amphiura filiformis. The sequence goes on from NC_092628.1 coordinate 80,127,938, forward strand.
AATCATGTCGAAGACAAAATGGCCGCTAATCCGCCTATTGTCTAGACTTAAACTACATCTTCCGGTTTGTTACGTAATACTAGGATGCCCATCCCTTTGTATCGATCCCTGTGATAACCCACCTACCAGCCAGTGGCTTGGAGAATATTTTGGGAACAGCCCATTATTCTGAAGGGTCATTATTAATCTGAAAAGGGTTAGAGTTAAGGGTTCGGGCATTTTATGTTAGGATAAGGGTTATAGGGGTATTAAGGTTTAGGGTAAGCATTGGAATTTAAGGTTAGGTTTAGCATCAGGATTAAATGTTAGGGTTAGGTTGGGGACTTAAGGTAAGTGTAGGTTTTTGGCTTAAGGTTATGTTTAGGGTTGAGATTAGGGCTTAAACAGGAAGCCCCGTTTGGCCAGTTCGCCACAGAAGAACTGGTTTACACATGTTAACTTTGATGACAGACAGAACAGAATGTACATGGGATAAATTTTAACCTTGACTAATTCCCAAAGGAACCTGAACCAAAATGGGGCTTCCACTTTAAGTTACATTATAGGTCAGGATTAAGGTAAAGTTAAGGGGTATTTTATATGTTATATATCTTTCGGACTATTGGCCCTTTGAACTATCGACCTGTAAGTCTGTAACCAACATTTAACAGTACCTGCCCGTCTGGCAGATAACAAAGATCAGTGTGAGCAATCTGAGAGTCAAGCTGGACATTTTGAACTTCCGGACAAATAATTACTTCTAAAGACTTCAAGCAAACTGACATGTGTCAAAGCGTAATTTGCAGTTTTCACATCCAAGCAAATATTTGATGCTATTTTATCATATATATTATCAATGAATATATCCAAGAACATATTCCAGTGTTACAACTTGCAGGAGATTTATATTATGATTCTGTAAAAGTTAACAATACAGATGCATATAGACCAAAGTACACCAAGGATATAATTTCTACACGTAGGGTCTTTTTAATCACCCTGTTATTTATTCTGTTATTGTGAAAAGTGAATTCAAACTAATATGCTAACTTGCTTTCATGTATGGTATGTTGATAATAGCAACATTATGTTATCCTTTTGTTTCAGGATATTAAAAGGCTCGACTTGTCAAGGAGAAAAATTTCAACTCTGGACCCCTTTGTGTTCTCTAAGATGCACGAACTTGAAGAGCTAGACCTGTCTGGAAACAGAGTGTCGGGTTTTCCAATTAACCTCGGTCTCCGCAAATTGAGGACCTTGAATTGCAATAAGAATGCATTCAAGTCTGTGCTGACCTTTGAGCAGTTTCCTAGCTTGGAAGAGTTGTACATTGAAGATAATGAACTAGGGGTAAGGATTAAAACTGTGCGGTTCATACTTCCATGTTAAGGTTACATGATTTTAATTAATGAAAAAATAGGTCAATGTGTTATATCTAGTACTTGCTAGGTCAGGTTTTCATACCATAAGACTCATTCAATGTTTTCATCAGGAAAACAACTCATCTTTAGAAATAAAATTCAGAAGCAGAAAGAACTCTAGATATATCATATATTCTTCGCACAGATTAATCCGAATGGCCTGGGTGCCCTTGCCTGTCCCACCTGGCTGAAAGGGTGGCACCAAGGCTGTAGTATTTTAAGGGTTAATTACCATCACAAGCTTGGCTGGGGTACACATTTTGTTTATCCATTTTCTGATTAAAGCCTCACAATGTAAAGTTAGGCATGTACCTGTAAATTTTAAGTGGAAATAAATTGTTTCGTACCACTGTCATAATTGTATTTTTGTATCTTACAGGCACCAGATCAGTACATTGCTGTATACATGCTGCCCAAGCTCACCAAGCTGAATGGCAAAGATGTTGACATCCGTGATACCATTAAAACCATGGAAGATATCTTGCAAGCTAGGGTAAATACTTCATACCATTCTCTCCTCAATACCAGTAAAGTCGGTTTAAGTCACAGAAGATAATATGAAATCTGTACCGGTAATACATATCCTTGATCATCTCTCTATTAATTTCATGAAGTAATTTGATGTGGTACATGTAGGATTGTGGTGTACACCGTGACCAAATTTATTGAAAACATTGTGAGGAAAAAATCAACCATTTTATTCAAACTCAATTGTGTGAAAGATAGTCTTATCCTAAAAACATACCAGCTTCTCGACTGAACTGAGATGTTTAATTTAGCTCTCTGGTTTGATTGTATGCAGGATGTACTGAAATAGGTTAGTACCATGTCTAAATTAAACATACCAATAACAAACCAGGCACCATGTTGTCGCTTGGCTGGAAAACCTATGAAAAATTGTCCAATGACAAAACCTAAATGTACAGTAACAAAAGAAATGGTTCAAAATTTAACAGTGTTTACAAGGGTGAACTGGTTATTTACAGACACTTACATAGTTAACAGTTACTAGGGAAGTATTAGAAGGGATTTGTCATTTTCTTTCAGTTGATGCACAAAACAAGAATGTTACCAAATTTGCACATACCAGTATGAGGTTTATGAACTGGGGCCCCACTTTTTACATTTTTCGGGTTTACATTTGAATTACATATATATGAGGTTTCCCCACCCAGCAATGATGTATCAAATCAATAAAATTGTGCTTTACCATTTTATACCAAAAGCTGGATACTATATGGAAAGAGAGCTTTGCACAGCGAGTGAAAGGTCGCATAAAGGAGGACGAGGAACGTTCTCTTGAAAATGAGTTCATCGAGGACCTGAAGGCAAAAGTTACATATGGACCTCCTTCACTGGTTGAATTTACTCATCACATGGTAAGTCAAGAATGTTTATAGTGGGAAAGTATTCGTATTCAAAATTTGTATTTAATAAATATTATCATAAAGCTTGCAAATGTGCATGAAGTTATGGACATTTTCAAATCAAGGTCGGAAAAGATTGGAAAACCGCAGTATTTATTTAGTAAGCTAGGGGGTCAAATTGGTGCACAATGAATCAAGCGGAATAATGTACCCTTTTGAGTGAAAATACAACGTATTTAGCCAAAATCAACATGAGTCATCACGGAGAAATATTTTCTAAAGATATTGAACTAACACTTCCACCATTTGGCACTTCACAATGTGACAGTAAAAGAAAGAAAAAGCAGATGCTTGTCGTCTGCGGCACATTTGATTTGGTCTTCATGCGGTCTTCGCAATATTAATATCAATCTCTTGCACAAGCCATAACCAACGCTTGACCTTGTCTTTCACATAGATTTGTGTTCAGACGTAATAGTTGCGTTTGCGTTAGCGTCGATGACCCGGAATTGTAAACGGGGTCATCCATAACAAACTTCGATTTGAAAAGGTCGATAAGATATATATTATATTGTTTGTGTATAACACATTGTGGTGTACTTGTTGAGATGTGATAATTTGTGAATAACCTTTCAAAAAAAAGATATTGTTTGTCCTCTGGTTTTCCCTGATCTATTTCTCATCCTTTTCAGCTTACTGTATTAGCAGAGAAGCAAATTACACAAGAAACTGCTGGGCTGCGCACAAATGAGCTTCTCACTGTCACTCCTATGTTCAGGAAAGTTGTCAATATGGCAGAGGTAGAAGAACCAGAACCACCTGCTCCTAAACCGAAAGCTACTGTTAAGATGATTGTCGGACCTAAGAAAAATCCCACCGCTTCTCCTTCCGGCAAGCCCCAAGTGAAGGTAGCACAAGTGAAGAAAGTTACAGAGAAAAGAGAAGGAAGTGAGGAGGCCAATGGTGAAGTCCCGCGGCAAAGAAAGCCAAAACAGATGGTGAAGACGGCGAGGAGGAACTGCCTGAGGAAAGCGAAGAAAAGAAGGAATCTTCACCACCTTCAAAGGGCAGAGGTCGCCCAAAAGGATCAACAAACAAAACAAAGGTTAGTACACTTAATGATTTGGTGAGATGATGGATGAGGGTCAAAAACTAGAATACTTCATCCTCACCCACCCCACTCATTCTTGTCAGCCAGCTGGGGGAATTCAAGGTTTTATAGGTCGTCCAAAGGAGAGACCTTATGGCATCATGAGTCGTGTGTGTGTTGGTGTATGTGGCCATCAACCAGTGTTGTGACAAAGTCACCAAGGTCAAATCACAAGTCAAGTCACAGTGTATTTGTGATTCAAGTCATTTACAAATTAAGCTCAAGTCATTCCCATTGCTCAAGTCAGTCATTGATTTCCTAAAGTCATGCCCAAGTCACTAGGTCTGCTTATTGTGTACATTAGTCATTTCCAACAGGGACCCTAATGCAAACATACTTTTGACTCAACATGTTAGTAGCCCTGCTGTATGGCACACAAAACACAACATATCTTTGATATGGCACTCTGCTTTAGAAAGGCTACCAAAAAGTACACCAAACATCTATACTTGTTGATGGTTTTCTTCATTAAGATCAATTTTGTATTGAACTTTTTTTTTCTCTTCTAGACTGAAGTAGAAAAAGACTCCTGCAGTGAAGAAGCCAGCAGCAGCAGCAACCACAGCAGCATCAACAACAGACACGCAAACACCAAAGGTTGGGCGAGGTAGACGTAAGGATCAACAAAGGCAGCTATCGCAGCAAGGGTAAGTCATAATGAGGCAGCTATTAATTATTTTTATTATTTATTGTTTTGCATAATAATGGTCAAAATTTCATTTCATTCATTAAAATTGTGTAACTGTATTAAACATGGAAGTAATAAATCCAACAAAAATCCCCTCCAATCTACGCCAAAAATACCCCAAAATCCCTATAATGCTGCTAAATCACAATAAAATGACTCCAAATCCACCCAATTCTGGGTAGACTATGCCATAGTCGATTTTGATAAATAAAATGTTATTAATCATGATGAACGCATTCAGTTGAACTCGAAATTATACTGATATTTAGTAGGCCTACATCAAAATACTAGTATAAAATGGTTATGAAAAAGTTTAGGCTATATAATTATATTTGTGACAGTAAAAGTAAAGTATAGGCCCTACGTGAGGCTTATATTATTGAATGCAACATATCATAATGGCATAATTATAATGACACTTCAATACTGAACAATTCTAATTTTAGAATCTGCCAGTTTATTATCCGAAAAACCGACTATGGACTTTCACTTTTAAGCAGAACTTTACCCGGGACTCACACACTGTCAATCATACTTGTTTATCAATAAAATCTAACCACAAGACTAAGCATGGTGGTACAATACGCTAGATGCATACGTTCATCCGCCAGCACAAAAGCGCCGCAGTCCCTAGATAGCTGTGTACCATGTATAGTTATAATGGTACCAGTACGCGTCGGGAGGATTTAAACAATAACGAGATCTGGGCGACCAATCACAAGCCAGATTCATTTTTAAAGATGCATTACATCATCACCAATTTTAGTTAGGCCAGAAATTGGCCTAACTCTCAAGGAAAAGTCAGTAGTCCATTTGGGAAGCTAACAAACAGAGGGCGACGGTGACTGAAAAGATCAGTTGTGAAAATCTATCAATTGTGCACTCATTAATTAAATCAGAGTTTTAAGCTTTTAAAAATGTAATAGCCAGAGTAGTGCACAATTGGCAAGTGGACTACGGAGAAGTCTAAATTCTGGGCTGCATCCCCAAAAATTCCACTTTTTAAAAATCGGCCTAAAAAGTTCACTTTGTCCACAAAAATGGCAAACCAGTCATCAGAACAAGATTTTATATGATATGTAGACCAGATTTATATGAAGCTTTAGCTTGTACTTCATTAGATGGACACTGCCTTCCTATTTCATTATCACACCCCAATAAATGGGTCTACTTTGTTTTCTTTGAAATCAGTTTATTTGTGATACTTCCCTTTTACTTCATTCTGAAATCAGTTTATTTGTGATACTTCCCTTTTACTTCATTCTTTCTATTGGTTTATTTATATATGTTATTAGAAAGAGAAACTTGAGCAGGAAGAGCACGAAGCCACAGAGGCAGTGAAACTCAAACCCAAGAAAGCTGTTGTGCCGAAAGCAGAGAAGAAAGAAGTAACTCCAAAGATCTCACTGAAGGGTGTGAAGCCTGAAGGCTATGAACCGATCCATATGCTGCGCTGTCATTCCATCGAGAACGACCCTACGGATGCCAAAACCAATGTTTGGAAGTGTCAGTTTGAACCAGATCCAGAAAATCCAAGTAAGAAAATGTTTGTTTATTGTTGAAAGCAAATTAAGACTTCTGCACTACTCAAATTTCACTAACCGGAGTGTTTTCACCGGGTCAACCAGCGTCTTCAGTGGATGTTATTGCTCTGAAGATTTGTTGTTGTTACTGATGTTATTGAGACACCTGCAATGACATCACAGATGTAGATGACATCAAACTGGAAGATGTTGTGGTCAGGAACCCCCCGGAACCAAAATGTTGTTTATTGTTGTCTTGACTGGCTAAATTAAAGCTTTTGAAGTTAGTGATTCAGACTTATATTGTGCTTTTTTGTACCCCATGTCATATTATTTATTTCACAGGAATCAATAATCTCGGGTTCTTTGAAAGCTAAATACAAATTAAATGTTTTCATATTCTATGTGTTTTGTTGTCTGGTATTGTACTACAGATGGTGAAGTGTCCAAGGTGTTCATAAATATTGACATATATTTCTTTCTTTCTTATTTCGGCCACATGATATTATCATTGTTCACATTAATTTATTGTAGCTTTGCATTTTTGTGGCATCCACGTCACTTCACTCTTCATGTTCTTATGGTTTTCTTAGTGATGTAATATATTGTTATCTTGCATTTTCCATTTCTTTTTTATAACATTGATGTGAAAACAAATAAACTTTAGCTTGAGATAAACTAAATAATTTAGTAGTAGTAGTATTAGTATGTTGTTGGGAATACAAGAAAATTGCCCTATTGTAATGTGGTGATTTCTATTTACTTTGTAGGTTTAAGCAAGAGCAATGTTGCAACATGTGGAGGCAATACCATCTGTGTGATAGACTGCACCTCTGGAAAGGTGATCAAGAAATATCAACATGACAGGGAGAAAGAGGTGAGAATTACAAGAGCAGACACATTTAACACATATTTGAGTTATTAGTTTCAAATGGATTTCAGTAATACATGTTACAAAGGATAGATCGGCAGCCTGATATTCGTGATAGTCTGATAAAGAAAGTGAGGAAGAGTGTATCTTAAAAACAATACATTCATACAATTTAAATAACACACCAATTTCTAAGGGCTCGGATAGCAACGTTTGCACAGTATTTTCACATATAGGCAGCCAGTAGAGGTTCTGCAATAATGGTGAAAGACTTTCAGGTTTACTAGCAGAGTGAATCAATTTGGCTGCTTTATGCTGGAGGGATTGCAAATGTTCAAGATGTTTTGCTTTTCCACCATATAACAAGTCATAGATGATGTTTTATTTAAAGATGCATCTTAGCCACAAAATATAGAAGAAAGCACCAAGTTCACTTTTTCAAGCCTGTACAAAATGTAGAAATTATATTTCAATTACAGATTAAAGAAATTTATTAACATTACATTTTCATTGTGACATTCCGTCACCGTTGTCATAAGTCATTGATTATTGTTATTAGAATATTATATTACCATAACAATGGTCTGATTTTATTATTATTTGTTAAAACCTTCAGGAATGTTATATTATTAGCATAACAATGGACAAATTTGCTTACTATTATTATTATTTGATAAAACCTTCAGGAATTTTATTGTGTGGCATGGACAACGCTTGAAATCAACAATGGGGAACAGACACAGAAGGTGAACGTGTTGGCAGCTGCAGGAACCAGGGGTAGCATCAAACTCTTACATACAGATCAGCTGATGTGCTATGCAGAAATCAAGGGAGAAAGGAAAGCTAGACCTATCAACTCACTTCAGTTCCATCCCACAGAACCCACATGGCTCTTCTGTAAGTTGTGATCAAGATATTTTGTTATCCGCAAAACAAGCAATTACTATGTGCATGCATTTCATGTCAAATTTGATTTAAAAGTCTTGGGACATTTGCCATATACATGTGTTATATGTAGAATTTGACAAATTATCCAATTGTAATAATCTCCCAGGTTGATGAACTTCAAGAATGAAGTGGACAATGCATTTTGGCTATATGGCATAGCAAAGTATTACAACAGAATTTCAACAGAATACAATGCAATAGAGTTCCATGACAGATTTTTAATGTAAAATGATCATCAGTTTACTAGATCACCGCTTGAACCGTTAATTTGTTATGCATTTGTTTCACTATTTGTGTCATCTTTGAGTGAATGGCACAGCTAAGTAATATAATATTACTTAGCTGTGCCATTCACTGTCAATCAGTTGATGTGAATCATATCGTTGTACTGTTATTATTATTGACTAGGTGGATCAGAAGAAATAGTACTCTGGGATATTGGCACACCAGAAGGTCCTGATCTCAAGTGTAAATGCAAGTAAGTACCACATACTGTGTGTAGAACACACCATACTGCACCATCGTTAAATATTGTTCAAGGAGGTGAAGATAAAGTACCTGTAGATTGCTTCAGCACACACCTGGAGGACATGATAGTGCAACTAAGCATGTTTATGTTGAAACCAGCCATGGGTTTTAATCTCTCAAATGCCAAAGTATTCTATAAGTGCATTATATTGGTCCCTATGTGATATTCTAATGCACTGAGCCCTCAATATTTATTTGAATCTTGGATTCGGGACTACCTTGCTAAACATTTGGTCCTATCATTAAACTTGAAAAATAGTGGAATAATGAGGTTGTGATTGACAGTAATACATTAATACATTTTGTCTGTTTGCATTTCAGGAAATTGTTGCGCTTCCAAGCCCCTGGTCGTTTGCTGGGCATTGTAGTGCCCCCTAGTGGTGATTTTGTGTTAGCTGGATGTGAGAATGGATGTTATGGATGGAACATTGATGTGAAAAATGCAAAAAAAGACAGGTGAGAGCAAGACACAGCTAATGTGTACTAGGAAAATACTAATTATATTTTGCGTAGTATAAATGCTTGATATACATCCGTTTTGGAGGCAATTTATGCTAGGATGTCTTGCACGATAATAATAATATAGTCCTTTTATAGCACAGGTGGTCTAAAAGAAAGGATTGCCGGATCGCAACAACAGAATTTTATCAGTTGCAGATTTGTCAACTTCTGTCATATCGCACAGCTCATTACATTACACTCTCAGGCATTCAACTACTTGCTGCAAAGCATTGTAGTGTATAGCAAATCTAAACATCAATTTCTTGAAGAATCCAAGATGTGTTATTGTGATTCATTTTTCATGTTTCCTTCAGGAGACATCATGTTGAGTTCTTGTTACCAAGCAAAGCCAGACTAGCAGAGGCCATCAAAGGAGAAGATGAAAGCGATGAAGAAGCAGAAGGTGACATGATAGATGGGCTGGCTCTTACATCGGATAATCAAATAGGTAAGTATTGTTTAATGTAATTATAGACTGTACAGGCAGATCATACGGAAATGAGGTGGATATAATTGAAGACCAAATTAAAAAGACTATTTTGTGTCTGATGTCAGGGCAAAGGTGCAGCGTGATTGGTTGCTGACCTGCGCAGTACAGCATGTTTGGTCTGGTTGACAGGATGTCATACGCAAACTAGTCTTTTTTATTTGGTCTTCAATTATAACTCACATACACCTGTTGACGTGTTGTAACTCTTATAACTGGTCCCATCAGGACTCAAGTGTGTCTCCACATGGAGCAACAAGAAAACTTTTATTTACATGCCTGGAGAGAATAGACTTGTCTATAACTAGCTGTCTGAAGTGATACATTTCTGACACTTTCAAGCTTAGGAATGAAAGTATGACTGTGTGGGTCTAATAACCATTGGAGAGGTATATTTTCTGTTCACCTAGTGCTCTGCATGTAACAGTCATAAATTGTGCCCACTGGTATTATGATATTAGCTTGTCAGGGTCCAGGGCCTCGGTTTCGACAAGAATCACAGAATCGATACTCGTAATGATTCTTGTAAGATTCGGTTGCGAGAATCAACTTCTCTCATTGTATCATACAGTAAGTGCAGCAACTATGATGGATTTTGATTCTTGCAAACCAAGACGAAATCGAGGCCCTGGGGTCAGAATTTTGTTTCACAGTGCGAGAATCAATCTTGATTCTTGCAGAATAAATTTGGGGGAATCATTTGTTCCTTGCAAATCAACTTCTGTGTAAACCACAAAAGTTTGCGAGAATAAATTTTGATCTTACACAAATCTGTTTACGAAAATCTTTGCAAGAATTGATTCTCCGATTCTCGCCAAAATTCTGACCCTGCTTGTGCTGTAGATGAAGGAGAAGAGATCACACACTTATGCATTTGTCATTTTGCTCCTTTTTGTTACCACCAGCAAGTAAAGTAGCCTGTGATGGCTCAATTCATCTATGGGATATTGAGGAGGCACGCAAAGGCAAACCAAACACCCGCAAAGAACTGAAAGTAACCCCTGACTGCACGCTAGAATGGTGTAACTCAGACAGTGTATATCTGGATATAGGAGCTTGGAGAGGTGGGTTGGTTCTCTAATTTCATACTTCTGTAGTATTTCTAAGAATATGCATATACTGTTGGTAGTCATTTGTGTAATTTATTGTTTGGTGTCATTCCATGGAATACAAGGAGCCCAAACTATGCTGAAATGTAAGTTTACATTTCTGTTCATTATCTTCTAGTTTCAGTGACACCTTGCCAGGGTTGGCACTACTTTGTGTTTTTGGGTCTAATACCCCCAATTTTCACCACTTGGACCCCCACAATTTAACTTATTACAGTTTTTGTCAGAGAAGAACGGCAGTTGTTTGCATTTTGGGAGTGTGAAGAGCGTAAACATGAAAGTGGGGTTCTGATTGGCTGAATCAATCATCTGGCAATCATAGCAACAGACTGATAATCTGATTGGCCGATTGTGCGTCAAATCGTAGGTTGGCACAGATCAGCGCCCATGAAGTGAACACAAAGCTCCACGTATGTTGCTCATTAACAGGGCGCTCGCGTCAATCTAACCAAGGGACTGCCATTCTTCTCTGAAACCCAGTGTAGTAAAGAGTCTATGGACGCCTAGAACCCCCCCCTCCCAATTCTTAGAAGTTAGTGCTACCCCTGCACCTTTTGCATATTGTCTTGGGTAGTATATGTACAACAGATGAGCATATGTGATGCGATCAAGCAAAATCAGTCAGAAGTTGGATATATTGATTTTCGGATATAGCCAAACAAAAACAGTAATTTCTTTTGTTGCATGTTGTTTTGGAAACACTTCAGCTGCTCATATCTTTGGAACTAAATTTCAATGTTCAATTTCATTGGGGTTTTCTGCAAAATGTAGCTTTGCAACTTAGGCTTTATACAATCATGTAAAAAACTGAAAATTGAATATGACCAACTTCAGACTGATTTTGCTTGATCATACCACATATATTGATAATAACTAGCACAATACAGTTGCGTTATATTGTATATTTTGAAGTAAATACATCGCAAGGTCCTAGGAAATTAATGAGGTGGCACAAGAGCTGGATAGTATATTAGTTGTGATGCATTGCACATATGTGTATTTTGATATTTTGACCACATCATGATAGTTGTGTATGTCGAATGAATATCCACATCAAAAAAATACCTTGAAAGTATTTCAACGGTGGTATCATTAAGGGGGTACTACACCCCTCGATAAATTTGTGTCTATTTTTGCATTTTTCTCAAAAACTAATAACACAGTAGTAACAAAAGTTATGTATATTATAGGGCCAAGGAATCCAATTTCTACACTGGAATTTCAGTGACCCAAGACAAGCGGTTTGTTATTTATGATCAGAAATAAGGTACCGCTAGGATGTACCTCGTTTCCTATCATATATACTGAACCGCTTGTTTTGAGTCACTGAAATTTCAGTGTAGTAATTGGATTCCTTGCCCCAATAATATACATAATTTTTGTTACCAGTGTGTAATTATTTTTTGAGAAAAATGAAAAATAGTCACAAATTTACCACATGGGTGTAGTACCCCCCTTAAGCAGCACAAATAACTTAGCCATCATTATAATGTCCATTCACTGACATATCATTGCTGTGTTATCCATGTTACCAACATATCTGTTGTTGTTTTACAGGTGGTTCAATGTTAGTGAGTGGTGATGATCAAGGGAAGATTTGGGTATATGATATTACCAAGCTTCCATCTAAGAATGCAAACAAACCACCAACACAGAAAGCCACTTATGTAAGTAAAGCAGTTTACTTGAAACCTTTTTAAAATATTGAAATTGTGTAAAATTTTGAGTTATGATTTAAATTCAAAATTTGTGCAACATTAATTGGATAAGGAGTTATGGAACTTTTTAAAATCAGAAAAGTATTTCTTTATCTTGATACAATTCTAAATAGAAACATATGTGACATGATCAAGGGGAATGAGTCGGATGTCGTTAATATTGTTTTTGAGATATTGGTAAAAATGGTGTTTAAATTGTTTCATATCGTTTTCAGCCAGTGATAAATTGCTCATAACTCGGTAACCAGATGTCCGATTTTGATGGGGTTTGCACCAAATTCTAACATACGTAAACTGCCAGAAAATGATGTAAAAATTTATAATCGAAAATTGCTGACATGTAACTCATTCCTCTTGATCATGTCACATATTCAGTGGAAACATACTGAGTGTAAGTGTACTCAAGCTCAGCTTTGTCTAGTGGACCCATCATGCTGCAATCAGCCAAATGAGTGGATTACTTAATTGCACTTACAATTTGCAACTTTTCTAAGTTGTTGTGAATTATGTAAATTGTCATATGATACTCACACCTAATGTTACTTAACACATTACAGGTACTCAACTGGCCAGAGGACCAGACCGAAGACAATTCATCCGACTCCAGTGCTAACGATCTGATCATCAACGATGTCGCCGTCAGCTCCGACTCCAACTACATCGTCTCCGTTACGAACAAAAATGTGGTCTGCATCTGGCAGATTTTATGAGTGTCGTAGTAACAAAATGTGGACAACTTGCCAAATAATAGAAAGACTGATGGTGCAACAAGCTCTGAAATTGGCACCAGTGAAATGTTCCTGGATCTGGATGTATCTGAAGGAAGATAATGTCTGTTTGTTTTAGTGGTGGCACAAGAGAACACAAATGAAGATTATGGTGTGTGGGAATCTGTGTATATATATAGTTCCGTCTGTCTTGATTACGTATGTAACCTGTTTCCTGTATGAGAGCACCTTAAAATATTTTGAATGTGACCATGTGTATCACACAAAGCATTATTTTGTTTTAGAATTCAACAGAATACACACCTCAGCTTTGTAGAAAGCTGCATTTTTATTTTTCATTATTCCAAGCACATTCATCATCTGTACTTTGTTTGACATGAAATAGGCCATTTTTTATGTCTCTTATATTCACATTATGTGAATCATTTAAAAGAGCATAAACACCTGTCTCACTGTGTGCTAAGTACACTGCTCCTTAGTGACTGTATACACCCATTGTTCATCAATTCACAATTTTAGGAGTGTGCCTACAGTCTACACAATAAATAAGGGACCCGTTTTTGAACTTGATCCCACAGCCAATTGAGGGTAAATTTATAGAATAAATGGTGACCAAAGTGTGTCTGAGGATGTCTGCTTTGATCGCAGTGACAGCGAATGATTCAAAACAGATGGAAGATACAGATTCAAAAATTGCACTTTGCACTTCCGGCGATGTTTACTGTATGCGTAGCAGAACCCATTCACAATCGCCACCATAAAATACCATTGATTATCATAATTAAGATAATATGATTGTCATTTAGGGCCACTGTGTGCCCTCATGATGTGTACAAATCAATGTGGCATGCCGCAGTAAGCATGCTTGTTTTGAATATCTACTTTAGTCAGTTTTTGTTTCATAACTTGGTGATGTCTGCATCATTTGCTGTCAGTCGCTGATATCTCAAATTTGAAAAAAAAAACATCCTTGCGCACTCGTTTGTCGTTACTATGATATTTGATCTACCCATACTTAGGCTGTGTGGTCATGTACAAAAACCAGGGACTGTCCTTTGGAATTTGCAGGAGAGCATTAAATGGAATGTAACAAGAGAATGGTCGAATAAGGAGAGCTAAAAATCATTCTCCTATATCAGATTTAAGGAGAGCAGTAGAGAGCGATTGCTCTCGCTCTCCTAAAAAGGCAGACCCTGAAAAACTGGTACCTTGTTGATTGAACAGACTGTATCACATGTCAAATAATTACGGTTGATGGTGCTTTGGCAAACTACTCCACTTTAAATTGTACAAATAATGTTTTTAAACCAAGGAGAGTCTAGTGTGTTGAACAAAGAGTTTGTAACATTATTGTATACATAACCTTTTTGTGACGACGTTTTATTTTTGTGGTTTTATATGTGTGGTGCTTCTTAATCTTTTCTATTTTAGCGTGTTTGATGTTGTACAAATATTAACTTCTCATGAGTGAGATGTTGTCAGTATCATCTCAAATTAACAGGTGGATTATTCTAAATCCAGTACAGTCCACCTGTTATTAAGGTATGCAGACCTGCCAACTGTCCCTCATTTTGATGGACTGTCCCTTATTTGGGGTTTAACAAAGTAAAAAAGAGGGACAGTCCTGTTTTCTGAAAATGTCAGTGATGGCAAATTTAAATGTAAGAACAGCAGAAAATGATGCAGATTTCACTTTAAAATTTTGCTAAATAGCATTCTCTTTAGACTATTATGATAAATTCAGACCTGCAAAACCTTTCAGAATTCTGAAAGTATTGCTCACCTCAAGTCTTCGCATTTGTCGGTACCTGGTTTGTGTACGCACGTACATGTACAAGGTTTTTGTCTCAATGTCCCTCTTTCTGACTTCGGTAGGTTGACAGGTCTGGACTGTATGGTGTATTATATCACACAAGTATGAGCAGTTAATATTTGTTGTAACCCACTCATCCATAGATTTTGGTCATTTGATTATGAATTCAGGCTGAAGTGACTTGAATCTATGATTGAGTAACATAATTAGTTTTATTTTGTTTAGTATATTGTTTCTTATATCATGTTCTTTCTGTTTAAGGGCGGATTCTGCACTGGTTTACCAGCAGAAGTGGTAAAACTTTATTTGGGTTGTTTCGACACTACCTAACTCTTGAACAAGAATAAGGTTACTTTACATAACTCCCGGGCCTAACTCTTGAACAAGAATAATTTTACTTTTTATAAGTGTTAATTTTGTTTTGTTTTTCACCCCAATTGAAACTTTTTAGACTTTTTTTGTCTTTGATTGAAACTAAATTGTGTGTTTTAGTTTCACTTTGGTATTCTGAAATATTATTACTACATACTGGCAGTTCCAAAATCAGGTATGGTCATTTTATGCAGGTATGGTCTGCCACATGTTGTTAAGATCATTGACTATTTAATTGGGAAATGAAATAATTCTTGTTAGGCCATCTTAATTTAATAGTTCGTCTCAAAGCCCTTCCGAAGGGGTTTTTTTTTACTTTAATTTTTTTATCTGTGGGACGAGCTTTTTGACAAGCATTGACCACCTTCTCATCTATCAAGGAGGTTATACTTTGGTCAAGATGAATAATTTTTATTGAGATTAATGATTTAGGCTATTTTGACTACGATGTCAGACGTGATATTTTTGTATGGTGGATTTTGGGGGGAAAAAATAATAAAACAGGGCAAAAACTGAAATGTACTCAATCCAGTGGGAATAACGTAATGTAATTTTACTTATGCGCGCCGGCTTTGAGACAAGCTATTGAATGAAGATGGCCTTATCTAGTTTTCTACCTGATAAATTGAAAAGCACTTAAGAAGTACTGTTGCTATATTAAATTTTGGGAAAATTACGTACCTGGTGTTGTGCCAATGCATGCGTACTTCACAGAAGCTCAGATTTGGGAACCATCTGCTTAGTACCTACATAGCGTGATTGGTTTGTATTTTTTCCAAGTTGTGCGTCTAGGTTGTGCGCAGTTAACAACATATACACTTGTGGGATGCTCTTG
This sequence comes from Amphiura filiformis, assembly GCF_039555335.1. Lineage (NCBI taxonomy): Eukaryota > Metazoa > Echinodermata > Ophiuroidea > Amphilepidida > Amphiuridae > Amphiura > Amphiura filiformis. The sequence continues at coordinate 80,143,976 of NC_092628.1, forward strand.
TTACTTTCAAATGTACATGTTGTGTCCGAGAATTTAATATAGTAACAGTAATGACATTGTATAATTAACATGATTAATGTGTACTAAATAGAGGTTTAAAGCAATTTTAGGAAACAAGCAAAAGATGACAAAAGTATGTTGGGTTGACAATTTGACATAATCAATCTTTTGGTTTGTTCCCTGAGATTGGTATATTTTTAATAGTAAATGAGATGATAATCAGATTGAGGAGCAATTAGAGACACTGACCATGTATGAATCTTGTAAATAGTACGCAATAATAGTTTTCTAGTTGGGAACAGAAAGTCAGCTGAATTTGGACATATTTTATGTTATTTTTTAGTCCATTATTTTCCTCAATCCAATGTATTGCCAAATTGGTAAATAATAGGAAATAACGGTTCATTGCGCACTCGCAACCCTATAATTATGTAATTAAGTAATTCTTCAAATAAATGGTATCAAATTCAATATTGGCCCATTCTGAAGAGGTGTGTGGCTCAATTGCATATTATGGCATTCTCATCACAAGGCTGACTTAAAGCCATATTGTAACATTTGTTGAAAAGTATGCCCTCAATATTTTTCAAAATTCTGTTTTTTACACGATTGTAATGTACTTTTATTAAATACCCTCCAAAATTGAAAGCCATATTATAACATTTCTGTAAAAATAGATTAGTATTTATTTTCCATAAAATGTTAGCTTTTGCTGTCAGATATGTCCCTTTTAATTTTGAGCCGAACAAGTGAGGTAAAGCATAGAAAATTGGAATTTACTACTAGCGCCCATGCATGTTACTCCGGCGGTTGTAATACGGTACGATAGTCTGTGGGGGTGTGTGTGTATGTGTATCCCGCACGCCGTGTACGTACTGTTCGACTAGTAATATTTCCATCGTAATAATAAAATGCCGGTTCCATCGTTTTATTCAAAATCTCAGATTTTGACAAAATTACAGCACCTAAAGTAACTAAAGTACATTACAATCATGTAAAAACCAGAATTTAAAATGTGTTTGAGGGCGTTCTCCTCAGCAAATGTTATAATATGGCTTTAAGGTGCTGTAGTTTTGTCAAAATCCGAGATTTTGAATAAAACGCAGGAACCGTTGTTTAATTATTACGATGGAAACATTAGTCGAATGCGTTCACAATATTCATAATCATTAACACAAGAGTCACAGTATGCAATGTTGTGTGGGATGTACACAAAGGATCGTGCTGTAGTACAACCGACTGAGTGATATGCATTGGCAACATCACGCTGATAGTAAATTTCAATTTTCTTTGCTTTACCTTGGTTGTTTGGGCCAAAATTAAAAGGGGACGTACTTGACAATAAAAGCTAAAATTTTATACGAAATACTAATTTTTTTGTATGGAAACGTTACAATATGGCTTTTAACTAAAACTGATATTCATATGATTGACAAAATGTCAACTTGTGGAGAGACTTACAGAAAATGGACAAGAAAGAAAAATTGAAATTGCCAACAAAGAGACATAATTGCATCATGTAATTGAAATAATTGTTATTATGCAATAGTAATTCATGAGAGAGAGAGTTTACCACCGTGAATTGTGTATGTTAGTGTAAAGAGGTTGGGAAAATAAACAGCCACTATTATGTGGTGGAAATTTATAAAATGTATTGTGTTATATTTGTGTTCAAAAACTTTAGTAACATTTGCAGGGTATTGGCCCAGAAAAAGTCTGAATTGAGTTGTTATAATACATTCTATATTCAATTGAAAAGTTCAGTTGAAAGTCGGGCTCAGTTGTGCCGAGGGGTCACATATGGATAACAAATGTGTGCCTGTTTTGGCGTTTTGGACACCTATATACTTTTGTTGTAAGCAGTAATAGTTGTCAATACAAAAGTCCATGAAATGGCTTCAAGTTCAATTGGGCATTCATTTAAAGCAAATATCCCCCTCAGACACCCACTGCGTATAGATAAAGTGTTTGTTTTGAATTCTGTTTTGGACACTCGATGTGAAAAGTCCGCCCGCCCATAGAACAAGGGTGTTTTTTCTCGTCGCATAAGGTCTATTTATTGATTCATAACCTCATCCAATCACAGATAATAACTTTTAAATACGCGGGCGCAAATGCAGGTCATTGAAAAAGTATAATGACCTCGTCTCGTGACGTAGCTAAAAGTACGCTCTAAAATTTTAAAAGTCACAAATTTGGGCTATTTCCTCCTTCAGGGTGATTCCTACTGGCTATTCTACCGGGCTCATAATTAGTGTGTTTCAAGAGAAAAGTCTATGTAAATGTGTGTCACTTTAAAAATGCTCTATATTTTATTTTAATTGGTGTAATTGGAAAAATATAATCGCATCATGCCTAATGAATCATCAAATTATGCAGGACAAAATTCTCAATCTATATGACTACTTCATTTGGAAAATTTTTTAATCTTTAAGCTGTTGCTTCAGAATACTTTTTGTGAAAAGCTAGGCGTCCATGGGTGAGTGTTTGGGTGTCGTCCCTCTGCTTTTACGTGCCAATAACGTGGTACAAGGGCTATTTTATGGGTAAAAAGACACTGCACGTTGTCGTGTTGGTTACTTTTGCCTCTGCCCAAGCAGGCTGTGCATTGGTACTGGGGGGGGGGGGGTCGAGGGCTGTGTTCCCCGCTCCAGTTTCTAATTTTATTTTAGAAATCACTCAATTTGGTGATATATTTTTGATCTCAATTTTTGAGGTCTGTAAAAGGGGGCCCTGAAAATTTTTCCTGATGAATTTTTTTGCATCAGGCCCCCCTTACAAGTGTTTGTGAACGGTCCCTTAGCAGTTATAAATTGAAAAACAACATACTTACAGTGTGGTACATTGTCGTACCCCAACGGTTTTAGAGTAAGATAATTTTGCTTTGACACTACACACATATCAAATTTAGAATTGTTTGTGAAGATTTCATGATTATGTGTTAATCCAATGGCGACATCAAAAATGGCGATATCGCATCTGCCACCACCTGAAATAAATAGAGATCCAAAAATTTACCCTTTAAGCTCTAAAATTAACGTACTTATCATTTACAATTTTACCAAATGTTCACGTATAAATATCATTGTTAGGACAACATGTTGTTTCCAAGAATATTTTCCGCGATTGGTTACATGATTAAGAATATTTCAAATGATAAACATGTTAACCAAACTGCTCGTCATTAGACTAACTATTTTGTAAATATTCTGCCACTAAATAGCTATCATAAAATCTATAATCGTTGAAAGTGCATACTTATGACCCAATTCTTGTTGTCATTTTTTAAACCTATAGCTAGAACTTGATGAAAGCATCCCGTGGAAAGTATACACCTGGTTCACTAAGGGGTGGTGCAATAATTATGTGTACCGGGGGGGGGGGTGAATTCTCAAAATGGTCTGCCAAAAATCGCTTGTCCCCCCTTTGGCCGTGCCAAAAACCTTTGCCCCCCCCTTTCGACGTGCCAAAAACCTTTGCCCCCCCTTTTGACGTGCAAAAAATCTTTGCCCCCCTGAATTTAAAACCTTAAATTGTCTTAACATATAATGCGAGCGCAACGAGCTGGAAATTTTGCATATTTGAGCGTGTTCAGTAACGTTTTCCTCGCCTTTTTAGGGCATAATATAGAAACGGTGCCCAAAATATCTGTGCCAAAAATTGCTTGCCCCCCCCTTCGACCTGCCAAAAATCGCTGACCCCCCTTTCGACCTGCCAAAAATGCTTGCCCCCCCCTTTTGGCCTGCCAAAAATCTTTGCTCCCCCCTATAATTCACCCCCCGGGGGGTACACATAATTATTGCACCACCCCTAATGCCAAGTTAACAATTGAAAAATGTTAATCAGAATGCAAAACTGATAAAAACTCTGTAAAGTTGCACAAAATGTACACAGGTGCCTACAATTTCATAAAATTAATCTCTATAAAAATGTTAATTAGAAAAGAAAATGTTATTTAGAAGGGTAGGTTTTCTTTAAAATGTAAATCCCTTAAATTGACCTGTCATTATTTTTAATTAGCTACAGCGTGATGATAGTACACACCTGGTTTACTAAGGCCTAGTTTAAGTCCCATTCATTGATCTCAGCGAAGTATAAAAAAATTGTCATTTATTTATTTCTGAAATGAAACATTTGGACAAAAAACAGAAATAGCATTATTGACAAAATTGAAGCCCCATTGAAATACATGTAGCTAATGTCTCTACTTATTAAAGTGGAGAAATTACAGATTCTTGTAAATTTTTGTACCTAGTTGTATGGCGAAAGTACACTGCAGCTGGTTTACTGATATCGAGTTTTATGGTTTACAAATGGTATTATGGTTTACAAATGTTAATAAGAATGCAAAAACCATAACAAACTCCGCCAAATTGCATAAAATGGACACAATTTATTACTTTGCCCTACTTTGCCCAACGCCTGTTGCGCATCCGCTTGTCCCAAGTCCTGAGTGATAGAAAAAATGGGGGCATTGCCAGAGTCGTTGTAAAGCAATATTTGCTTGATTTTTTTCTCCAAAAATGAATGTTTGACTGATTACCACTAAATTAAACCTTTTTGCTCGATCAGTCTTGCTTTTAGGAGGAACCAGCAAACACACAATGTTTTTAAAACGTTTTTAAAAAGTTTTAAATGCATTTTTGTTTTTGTCAAAATGTTTAAATGTTGGATTATATTAAGGTCCTGAAAACATGTTTTATACCATAACTTGACATTTAAACAAATGTTGTCTGTAAAACGTTTTGGCAGAAAACGATTTGTGTTTGCATTGGAACTGCTTAGATTTCCTGGTCATAATATATTTTAAGTACAGATTTTTAATTCTCACTGCACAGATTTTTATTCTCACTGCACAAACGTGCCAGGAGGCACATTAAAATAGCCCCTGACACTACTGGAAAAGTGTGGATTCTCACCGATTAACAATGTTTGGCTTCTGTTCAAAGGTACAGTTGAAATCAAATGCACAACCATTAATTTAAAATGACTTGGCAATCTAGTTATTACCCCACCAAAAGGCAAAGAAATGCTAGTCGTCCATGGGTCTGTTTTCATCTGTGTATCTCTCTGTTTTTGCGCACAATAACGCGGTATCTTGATCTAATCAAGTATTGGTGTCCAAAATATACAATTTATACGATATCCAATAAGAAACAAAGTAACACATCTATTTCAATTTCAAAGAATTGTTTTATTTGTGATGTTTTCCATCCACACTCACTGACACAATGTCCGCCCACTCTACAATAACAGCTTTAGAAAAAAATAATAATACAAAATGAACACAAAATCATTGTATTAGTTATAACATAAGAACATATACCCAATCACAACTACGTAAAGAATCTAAGCTGTATTAAGATGAATAATTGTCTAAACTAAACCACAATTGCACACTACATATGTACGTACATAATCATGAGAATTGATTACCTACACACTGGCTCACCAGAGTACACAAAAACCTTCATGATACAAAGCTCCTCTGACCATACATACTACAAAATCAACTACACTGTTACAACTTTATTAGAATAATAATATTTTCATATATTTTCTAGACTCTACTGTACAGAAGAAAATAAATTTATACAATGCAAGTTTTCCCCTTTTATATTTGCACCTGTGGGTCACCACTCTCACTTCTCTTGACATGATTTATCATACAGAGCACAATTAATGCATCTTTTGAAATTAAATATCTATGGATCTTGGTATAATATGCTTTTCTAATTGGAAAGAAAATTTGGCTTCGATATAATTTTTATATAGAAAAACAGGTGGTATAATGCCTTCAAATAGTAAGTGATGCATTTGTGTTACTAAGGAAAACTATCCTAGCAACATTTGTTTTCAAACATTCAGCGATATAATATTACTGGCAGTATTAGTATTTGATTGAACTTACTAGTTTCTAGAAATATTGCTACGTATTTTTCTTCTGGAATTGGTAACAGGCATTGAATGGCTCTGTATTTCTTTGTTCCAAGAAAAAGCAAAGGCCACTCCCAACAATCAGAATAAAAATTTGCTGTTAACCCTTGAGTCGAGAGATAAGAAACTGAACATTTTTTATCTAGTGCTCCAAAACAAAGACTATATTCTATATTTTGTCTGACATGATCTTTACGAACCAAATTAAGTCAACTGAACAACTTTTTAATATTCAAAAAGAAAAATATAATCCCAGCGGTATATGGATTGTATTTGATCAGATCAGGCAAATAAGAATCTTAAAACAAAATTCATTTCAAAATGTTCTTTACACCATCTCACAATGATCATATACACAGCAGAAAGTTCTCCAATACACATTTAATGTAGAATACAGAAAAAAACAGAGCCATCCAACACCCGTTAATCAGGTATTTGTGTTCACTAAATTACTTGAAGCATTACCATTTCGATACAATGAGTTGGATAAGGTACATACTAGAGGATCAAAAAATCACTTTTTAAAAAACAAATTTATATCAACAATTACTAAATGACACAAATTCTTTATAAATTGCATTCTATATTTTTAAAATATTTTTTTATATATATTCACAAACCCTGTTAATTACAAATATCTTTTTTATGGGGAGACATCCCCAGATGGTTTCAAAAATATGTAAAAAAATAGCTGCCACATACAAGAATGACATCTGAAGGTAGCTTTATACCTTGTTGATTGGTGATTAATTTACATAGCAGCTATTTTATTTCTTATGCACACCAGAAAAGACAGTTGTACATAGTTGATATAATAGACAATATGCTATTGCATATACAGTAATAGGGTGACACAATTATTTTGGTAAATAGTTCACAGCCTTGTACTTTTCAAATGATGCATAATATTTTGGTATTCAAAAAAAGGTTCCTAGATAGAAAACAATAGGGGTCTCTCAAATTAATGGTTCACTTATAGCCTAACTCTATTTTACTGTTTCAATATTAGCATATTCAAGGGTATTTCCATGACATTAAATGCTACTCTCAGTATGATAAACATATTCTCTAACTAAACATAATTCTCAGTATAAGACATGGCTTTAAAACTCAACTACTGGCCAGTGATTCATAATTATGATTGTGTACTATACCAACCAGTAGTTGTGTTAACCCCCTGAGCACTACCTGCCGATCTGACATTGCCTCTGATTGGTCAATTACATGACATTTTTACTTTAATCACCAATCATGCAGAATGGAGCTTTGCAAATAATTCACCCCAATTTTTTGGTGTGGTGAAATTATTCTAACAATATTGCTGATTGGGCCAATTGATAATGAAAACTTCTTTTTGGCCAATCGGCAGGTAGATCTCATGGCATGGGGTTAAATACAGCCATCAAAGAAACATACCCCAACAGAATGCATACTGTCCCCTAATCTTCAGCACCACAAAATATACATACTTCACACAAGCATTGATAAAAATGTGCACATGATAATATATAAAACCTACAAAATGCCTTCTAGAAACACTAGGCATAAAGTCATGATTGCAGCAATGACGACATTGGGTTCTGAAGTGGAAAACAATTGCAACAATAGCTGCCCTCTGGACTTTGTTCCTTAAAAAATAAAAGTAAAAGTAAAAGATAAATGGCTTTCCAAAATAGCTTGCATTTTAGAGCCAATAATTCAAGATGTTTCTTGTATACAAAATGGAAACTACAAAATAAAATTACAAATACTTTCCAAATAACATAACACTAAATTAACATCAAATCGTAAGGGCAGCTTTTATTGAAATTGTAAATTTCCTTACTGCTAGTATGTTTCAAGAAAAAACTTTTATCCTGTAATTTCTAGTAATGAATATCCTTATTTTCAACCTAGCACACTGTTCTTTCAATGTATTGAAAGATACACTGGCGTGATGTGATGGCGATACACAAACTGCACAATCAAAATATCCATGGGCAGAAAGTAGAATGTAGTAAGTGGCTTAATACTTTAAGTCACTTACAACAATCTTGCATTCACCCAGTATCACAGGTGATTTGTTTTGTTTTTTCTTGAAACACACTGTAGTCTTCAGTTGCATCCTATTCATTCGTGCTAACTCTATCACATGGTTCATTGCTTCTACATATCAAAAAACTGGAGTACAAAAAACGTGAAAATAAGTACAAAAATTTACCTCTGACCTGTACAAGTTTTGATTACCTGGAATTTTTGTACATGGATTTGCCGACAGATACTCCCTCATAACCAAATCCAACAGAATGCATAGTTCAATCATCTCCATAGACTTGTGTACAATAGTCAGTCAATGGTTAGTTGAATTGTATGTACATCACATTTTGCAGGAAGCACCTGTCTTGCTGGTTGTACATGTAGTCTTGGTCCATGTCTATTGATATAATTGAACGTTACCCTTGGGATTGAGGCTATGAGGGTTTAAATACATAGAAAACTTGGGATGCATTGTGCATGATAGAGGTGGCTACAGCTGGAACTTTCTTGTAGAGTGTGTAGTATATACTACAACATACAAGAAGGGTATTATTAACCATTTTTAGCGTTAATTGAAATAAACAAATTTAGCTCATCATGATCTTGGATCAATAAAAGCTAATAAATGGTTCTATATGACAGTAACTGGAACATAATGCCTTTAATATACACCCATTGATTAATTCCCTCACTTGCATTAACATGTCAATAGGATTTCCTATTAATATTGCCTATATATTGGAAAGTTAAAACAACGGTATCTAGATACTGCTTTATTTGGCTACATTGTTTACCTTGGAAACACTAGCTAGAAATACTGTTTTGGTTATCAATTTGTTCTTAAATAGGCATAAAGACTAACGCTGGAATGGATTCATTAGGTCAGTCTTAATAAGGCCATTTCAGAGGATGCTAGCCTAGCTCGCTAACAGAAAGTGCATTTTTTACGTCATACCCAAATTGCACACAATTGTTTGTTAAATAGATTACATTGAAACAAAAAAGCTGGGCTAATGCCGATACTGAATGACATATCTGATTACCACAAACAAGTATCATTTCCAATACAAGTAGACTTAAATAATCCATGATTATAGTGTAATATTTGCAACGAACGTTTGAAAGATAAAATGCATCACGGTTACAAACTTTTGATTACATTATCAAGCGAGAAGAATAATATTGGCTATGATCTGCATACTGAATGGTAGGTATTCTTACTAGGCACACACTTTCCTACAGTTATATTGGTCACACAATTATAGTCCTATATAGATAGATAAGATGCCACATTGAGTCCATTTTAAGATGTTTTAAGATTACCAATTCTTAATACCAGATACAGCCTACATGTACATCAAGTTGTTGTGGATACCTTATGATAGGAGTCAACCCCTTGCATGTTACACCAAGAGCTTTAAAGCCCATACTTAAATAATAATGCCCAGCTTTCCCCCAGCTTGGTTGAGGAATCCCTCATTCAGTAGAAGCTGAAACATAGTGGCTGCTGCAGCTTGGCTGGGGAAGGCTGCACACTGGTAAATAGGTACGGGCCCTTAATACAGGTAGATTGCTCAAATTTCACTGTTATTATACAATACAATGGCATGTAGTATTACACGCTGTATCAAAATGATTGGTACCCATCAGTTTTGATGGTTATTGAAACGCTTCTTCGAAATTCAGCAAGTGCTGGATCCTCTTGCAATGACCATAATAGGTTGTTATATGACAAATTATGCGGATCCAATGTTGTATTTTGATGTGGCAGTCATATCCATAATCACTGGAAACTGATGGGTACCAATCATTAATTAGATCCATTACGGTATGCATGGTATATCAATACAGATTCAGTCCAATATAAAGGAAAAGTCATTGTTCTGATATTTCCAACGTCATCAGTTTCTGTGTCTAGATAGTCACTAAAGATAGGTTATAGGTTAAGGTTATAGGTTAATGTGTTACAGGTCATTTTTTGATTGCTTATAAAACCTAAGTTTGAGATTATACAGCATGCACACACACAGACACGTATTGATTACTTGAATGCATATTGATTTCATTATAATCATATATTTTATGTTACAACAGGAATGTTACTTCAAAAACAATACTACTAATTTCTGAAAGATGTTCACTTGTTTCGTTATTTGGTACTGAAATATAATTTGCTTGTATGTGGTTCTTTTACTATTTTGGTTATAATTGAGCCGTTCTTTTATCATATCAGTCTGGCTTATAAAGGATTGTTAAAACATAAGCAAATCAATTCCAGGGTTCTCACAGATTTTAAAAAAATTCCATGACTTATGACAAACTCATCCAATTGCAGACGGACAGAATAATACATGTACATCAAGAAACTTGAAATTAGTTTGTCACCAACCCTCATTCATCCTACCTTTCCTTGCCTCCCAATTGAGCGAACGAACAACATGTAGTCTTCTTTTCCCTCCCTTAAACATTTGTTTATTACAAATTTGACAGTCTCCCTTTAGAAAAGAATTACATGACTTGTCCATGTTTTTTTAACCTCTCTCTGGGTTTTCCATGACTAATATTAAAATTTCCTGACTTTGCCGTTTTATTATGTCTGTGTGAACCCTGAATTCCTATGCCCAGTATTATTATTGTACTTGTACAATCTTCTGTGCTTATATGTACAACCCTACTGTCTTTCATACTTTGTAATTTCTTAACTCTCAACAGTTGATGACCTTTATCAAATAGTATGCACACCCAAGCACCCATTAATAAGGCAAGAGGCATCTTTCATTCGCCGACTTATAACCTATGCTATTCCACCTTGAGTTTTGTGGTGACATCAGTGCGTGCTTTTACGTGTCTGTACTGTAACTGTTACGACAAACAGCACTTAATAATAAGTTTTAACGATTACGTTCATCACAGTACCAGTATAGCCATTCACTGTTTGAGTGGTCAAGCTTCCGTCAGACGTGGCACTGACTTCATCTTGACTGCACTTGTACAGTATGTATATTAGGTTAGAATGGTCGATTCAATATTGCGACCAATGAAATATGCACCAATGTCACTACCAAACGCACAGTAAAACCAACTATTAGCAGGTCTTTGGTTTCAAACCTATTTAACTACTCCTAACTGTTTTCCTTATACTTGGCAATTTATGAACTAATACCTAAGCATTTATTTACTGGCAAAGGAACAACAGTTCTGGCATTTTCTGAGAACACTCATTCTTATATTAACATAAACTGGCTATACAAGCTGAGATCCCTCATTCACTAGACATTTTTCTGTAAAAAACACCAATAATATTTTCAGACACATAAGCTTATACTGAACACACTGAAGACCATGCCATCAGATATGAACAAAAAAATCTTACAACGCCAACAAAATAGGTTGTTAACACTCTTAGAAAAATATCACACATAAACAAGAGAGGTATAACATCATTGCTACTTCATTTACATGCTAAAATGTACAAATCCTCAAATCCTTTTAAGTTAAAATATTTCTTCTTTTTTCTATGATTGCATTTTTCTGGTATTTCCAGTTTTATTTCATCTGTCAGTGCTACTCTATGTGTTAGTTTATCAGGAATCTTGTCTAACCGATGTCAAAGCAAAATAATAGTGTATACACAGCGTTATGGTAGTGTCAAACGTTTCAAATTTTGCAGTGCTCTGTAAATGGGGTACACACTAATAGGTAGATATAGGCTATCTTCACATGAATTCATTAGAAGTTAGCGTTTTAACGAGTACACCATCCGTTATCAAAGTACTGGTGCAGCCGGTCACTCGCACAATCACCCGCTACAACATACTGGTACTGTGATAACCCACTGCATATTTGTTAAACACCAACTCCTAGTGGTACAGATGATAAGAGTCACTTAATAAAACAAAAGAGCTCATATTCCATCACTGGAAACTTAATGTTATGTTCCCTCACACATGGTACAAGCAAACTTATTACGATGATGTCATTCATTCACATCCATGAGCACAGAGACAAACTTTCACCGATTATCTGGGATTTGAACCCAGGCCCTCGATTTACAATTTCGATGCTCTACCAACTGAGCTAAAAATCGATGAAATACTGCCCACTCAATAACCTGCCCACTCAATAATCAAAATGAACATCAGTTCATTCATGCATGGGTCATGTATGTAAATGAAGTTGAAACAGTAACTTGTTGTAGCACATTTGCAGAAACCTGTGATATCATTGAGTTTTGTGACAACTGCACACCACATTATCTGGGCAGGATATATTATTTGATTGACAAATACTTCTAGCCCATACAGCAACACAATCTGTGGCAAGGAATGGCCAACTTCACAAAGTTTCCAAGCTGATCTGTTGTTGCCTAACTGGGTGGAATATTAGCAATAGCCAAATCACCTTATGTATACAGGTATTATTTGCTTTGACAAAAGATTTCATGACATATTAGTGTAATGCAATATTTTGCACAAATTAGTTTGGTTATTAATTATTATTCTCAATTGAAAACATGAACATTGCAATTTTTCATATAAATCTTACGGGACATCCATGGGGAATTCAAGTCCTTTTAAGTTTATTCTATCAAAAAAAAAATTCTAAAAGCACCAATATTTTTGAGTCACTACTTTTAAGTTAATGTCATAAGTGATAATAATGTTATATATTCATGTCCCAGTTAACTGAATCAGTACTGAAGTGAAATATTTGCACTGAAGGGTAGAATATAAATTGGTAGGAGCTAAATAGGTATGTTTAACAATTATTTAAATACCTTTGCAAATATAATGTGTTTGCCAAGCTATCTAAACTTATGAAAATAGCATTTTGAGAGCAAGATTTGGGATTTCCAACACTGACAAGAGTTATCTTTGCTTGGTCTTCATACTTTCTCTCTACTGAGTATGTAGAAGACACAGCATTACTGTGCATGCATTCAATTGCACAGTTCACATAAATGTATATAAAAAATAAATAATGAACCCACATGCACATGTTGCATAGGGCAGTTACATAGTTTACAATGGGCCAAGAGATTGATAAATCAAGTTAACTATTCACCGAACCTGGTTTAACTATTTACTAAACCTGGTTTGTTTAGATACAATATTAACTGCCTCATTATCTATCTTGTGCAATTGGATCAGTTTTCACATCTTCAGGTGTACACTGAAATTCACGAAATAGCGTACGTCCTCTTGATGTTATGGATTGATATAGAATGGCGCCATAAAGACAGATGAATGCAACACCTATATATTGTGCAACAGGTGCAGGCTACCTATGCAAGTGCAAGTTAACATTTGATTGGTGTAATCGTCACCTTTTATAGTGTCAAACAAGGTATATGTGACACCTATGTAGGCTGGTTGTCTGCTAGCACTGTGACAGGTGCAAATGGTGTAGCCATTATGTAGGACATGATTTAATGTACACCTATAGCTGCAATAAGCTGATCCCAGTTATATTGTTTGGGTCAAATCAAGATTACATCATCACAAGATATTTAACTTGGCTATACTGCTTGTCACCCTGAGATTAGTACTCAACATTACTGTGTTTTAGGTTGTGTACCCGAAACTGGAATCGCAACATAATATGTTCCTGTGTAAAGGCAGCGTAATCGGAATGTTCTCGCACGTACAGAGACATTTAGACGTACGTCACTATCAATCTGGAGGTGTCAAGCAGCATGACCATTGTTCCAAACATTAAACCTGGTTAGCTGAATATTTCACTTGGTTTTGCTTTTGATTTAACTTGATTACAACATCTGCTTGGTTTTCAACCCTCATGTCCATGAGTTGCTATATAGTACTGCTTTGAGTGGATTTTTTTCACAACAAATTTCGACAATCTCACCCTTATGCACAATTCAAAGCAAATTATTATAACATGATGGGCTATTCCACTTGAAATCCATACACCCCTATAGAAGGCATGACCTTAATCTTCCACACAGGGAGTGTGAATTTCAAATGGAGTTGCCTAAATGGGCTACTCCATTTGAAATCTATAACCCTTATGTGGGATATTAAAGTCATGTCTTCCGCAGGGGGTGTATGGATTTCAACTGGAATAGCCCAACTGATTGCTGTGGACTTCTTATAGAAACAAAAAGACAGCACAATGAACATTTGAACTTACATATCTCTTGGAAACATTAGCGTGTGAACATGCCCCTTTCCAATTCAGTCAGGGACACCCACCACAATAACGTCTCATTAAGGGAACTGATCTTTAACCAGCAATTCAACAAACTGTGCAACAGAAGTAGAGATCATCTCATGCTCAGGAGCTTGTTGCAATAAGTAACATACATACTGGGTTGAATTTTGTTACACACATAATTTTATGGTCCTTACCACACAGTATACGACATATATATGATTATTTGAAAGATAAATACAACTTCTTTTCTCACAAGAAGCATCACAAACTGGGGTATGTATGCTATTTTGATCTGCTGATTTGGAAGTTGAAGTTGAGATAATTGAGAGCTTGTGCATCTATTCAAAATCGCTCTCATGTGACATGATTTTGAATAGATGCACGGGCGTATGATTACGTATGTTTGAAAATTGCAAGCTCTCTAATAAAGTAAACCAAAATGATTGTATATGTGGTTTAAAAAACCAGCATCAGAAAATTGAATAATACAATAATGCCCGTTACAATTACCAAATCCAACAGTTAATGCATGTACCATGTTGGAGCACTTTAATTTAGATATATGTACAAGATATGAACATGAATACTGAAGGCAATTTGTATACTAACATATATCAATATATAATGGTAAACATATTGACATACATCAATAGTAAACAGATAAGTTGTTTACATTCTCCATTTTGTCCAACACTTGTACAAAATTGTTTAATTGCATCTGTTTTAGATTCCATGATTTGACTTTTTTTTTAGTTCATCACCCCAGCCATGATTGCCTGAATATCAGCACAGAAAGTTACGTCTAATAAGAGCACAACTGATGAGGTAGAACAGTTGAACTGCTTGACTAAACCAGTTTATCAAGTCAGTAACCCTGATTATCAAGTAAACTGATTACTAAACCTGGTTGAATAAGTTAAGCTTGTTCATCTTGTTTTAAAGTTGTGTATTAGGTACAAAGGTGATGACAGTAAATTCAGAGTTGATAAAACCCTGAAGGTCTAAGTTAACTGACTTATTTCTAAATCTAGTTTATAAAGATAAATTGACAAATATGTCAACAGGAAAAGACAAACAGGGACAAACAGAAAGGCAACAAGGACCAAATCTGAGGGATGTGATTGATAGTTTTAAACAAAGGAAGTACATGATAAATGTGGTACCATTTTTTCTATACACTTTTACATATATTGCAGCATTTTTTGTTCACCAAGCTCTACATACGAGTACAACAGGGTTCCTCTCCTCTCTTCATAAATACTGAAAGATTCCAGTTGACCAGGTACTGAATAGAAGATGCCCTATGATTGGCTACAAACCATTAGAAAAGAATCCGTCAGCCACAATGGCAACTAAGTGTTCATCTTCTCTACACAGCTTGCAGCCATGAGTATGGCGTTCTTAGTGGTTTCCATAGTTACAGAGCAATCAGCGATGAGTTCAATATCTGATGCCGTAACTTTGCCCCTCTCAGACCGGTCTGCACCCACATATAAAAAATACAGGCTGTAGAAAATGTCCTGTATGCATCTGCAGACCGTAATTTTGTGATGAAATATTGCAAATATTTTTCTTCTATACATATAGCACAACAACATTTGAGTTGAGTTCTTCACATCTCGATAATGGCACTTCACACAGTACCCAAACTTGGTCAATCCATACTTTCTTCTAGAAACACCCTGTTGAAAGTCCTACTCAGTAGCATCACTTGGTGAGAATAATAATAATAATAATATATTAAATACAAGCCATGTCTGGCTACAATGGCATGGACAATACATGGATGGTATCATTTTCCTCTTTTATTTGGAAGAAGTCCGACAAGACAATCCGTTCTTGTAGCGGCTATATATCCTACGGAAGTTGCAGACGATTGGCAGGATGGAGTCTGTCCTCCTATAACATAAGGCAGGCATTGTAGAGACATCTGCTTACTCCCATGGCTGGGGTGTTGGCGGGAGTTCTGAGGCACTAGCCACTGACGAGCTGTACACAATAAAAAGAAAGAAAAAAAATCAAACACGAATTAGACATAAAATCTAAAGCATTAAAATGAAACAAAAAGCAAAGAAAATCTAAGTACAGCTGCACGGGAGAAAGTGAGAAGCCTGGGGAAGCAAAAGAAAACTTAAAAAAAGTAACATGCAGGGTTATTTTTTACAACTTATATGTGTTCAAATACAGGATATTCAACTTTCTATGGGATTTTGGTGATAGGGACTTTGCCTGTAAGTGCTACAGTCCTCCCTTGGCACACAACACTGCATCAGACATGCAGCTTCCATGGGATTCATACTTACAGGCAGAAATGTTCATCTATCGGTTCATTCTGATTGGTAAGTATGGTCTCTATGGGTAGAAGATATAATTTAGTGGGAAAGTTTTGAGAACACTACTATACAAGCTATAGAACATTCTGCCCCTAGATTCCCTACACTTATTACCTGCATTCAGCAGGGTCTTAGCTAGGATTTGACAAGTGCCAATAATTTTCACCAAAATTGCCCGTCCAAAATTTAACACTGAAAACATAAACCAGACCTTTGCCCCTTCTGGGGTTCAGTCAGGTCAAATAGCTATTGCTATAAGTAAAGTATAGTAATTATTACTCTGGTCTTCTTTGGAGTTAATTTTGCCTGTCCCAGGAGCAAACTGCCCGTCCAAAATGACGGGTGGGCGGGTGGCTAACTAATACCCTGGCATCCAGTCATTTTTGACATTGAAAACATTACTAATACATACCTGTCTTGCTGCTATAATTATCTCTTTATCTCTTTCAACAAAGTTTGTTAAGTGGACACCCTTATTGGGATATTCCAGTTAAAATCCATACACCCTCTATGGCAGACATGTCCTTAATCTTCCACACAGGGGGTGTAGATGTCAAATGCAGTCACCCAAATGGTGTGGAAGATTGAGGGTCATGTCTTAGTAGGAAGTGTATGGATTTCAACTGGAATAGCCCATTTTTCAACCACTTTAGTCAACAATTACTCAAAGGAATTAAGCAAAATACTTCATGGGGGGGGGGGCAAATAGTTTGCCTGGATCTGGACGGACACTAATAGCCCATTATCAAATTCCTAGACTAAACAGAAGTTCAAGGTTGTTTGGAATATGACTTCATGTTTTTGCTTGATCCCAGTGTTTAATTATAGGTTAAGTTAAACTAATTGTATGATTGTCTTAAATATTATCAGATAGGACCTAAGTACCATGCTCAGAAAGGGAAAGGGACATGATTCTTGTCAGCACCAAAGTAAAAATACAATTTTTGTAGAATTAAGAATGCTGACCTAACCAAACCTGCGAGGAAAAAATGTCACCTATGCTGCAATTCATTTG
>NC_092628.1:83897042-83933438 GCF_039555335.1 Amphiura filiformis
AACAGAAGGCCTTAACTCAAAAAAGTGCCTTTTTGAGAAAAATGAGTAAAAATAATATTTTGTATTGAGATGCGACCAAGTATTATTGTGTTATAGATGCAATAGGAAGTTGAATTGAGTTAAGGCTTATGATTTTAAGAATCTGTGGGTATTACAGATTATTTTGGTACCAAAATCTCAAAATGGCCAAAAGTGAGTTAAGGCCTTCTGTTTGTCAACCCTCGCATTGTTCTTTCCTGTCAAAAATGACACCAAATGTGTGACCATAACTTATTCCATGGTTGAGTAACTGTCTGTGAAAGACAAGGAGGTCTCGAACAAAATCAGTAAACATGAGTAAGGAATAGCACACGGTTTCATTAAAAACGGTTCCGAAGTGCTTCCTGCCTGATGAACTGGTTATCAGAAGCCAATGTTGTTCTTGGGCGGCCACTTCTGGGTCTGTCTTTTACATCTCCACTCTGACGAAACTTGGCATTTAGCTTGGAGATCATACTGCGGGAAACTCCAAAAGTTGCCGCAACTTGTTTCTGAGGTATGCCAGCCTCTTGCTGACCAATATCTCGAACCTTATCCAGATCTGATAATCGAGCCATGGTTGATTAGAACTTTCGTGCAAATGACCACTATGAAGAAGTGACCAGCAAGAGAGATCCATTTGAATCCATCTGTAGAATTGTTAATCCCATCCGAGCCCTTTGATTCAAAATGATATACTGCAAACATCTTTTCATTCATTCTTTTATCCATGCATTAACCCACTCATTCATTCATTTATTCAAAGCAATGAGATGAGCGCAGATGATGGTCAGTTTGGCACATTTTCTTTGAGACCTCTCTGTCTTTCAAAGAAAGTTACTCAGCCGTGGAATAAGTTATCGTCACAAATGAGGTGTTATTATATTGTTGTCAGGAAAAAACCAATGTTTTCACTGATATGAATCAATATGGAGATAGATTCCAAATGTCTTATATACTGCCGTTTTTTAAAGTTTCTAAACTTTTTTTGAGGAGTTTATAAAACAAAGTATTTTAGGAGATATTGTAGCGGCACCAAAGACTACAGCTTTTCCAAACGTAGCCACGTACCCTGTATTCAGATGTAATGAATTATGTCGATCCAATCTGCAATCTGTTGTTTTAATAACACACCATCTGACATAAGTTTTAAAAAGAGCATGTCCAGACATCAGCGTTTATTTACATGGTAACTTTAACACGCATTGGACATGCCAAATGCAGTCAAAAAATATTGGTAAATTACCAAACGATTGGAAACGTAGGTATTCAAAAAAGAGCTGCATTAGCACCAACAAAGTACGTGCTCAAAGATTTGTCTTTGACATGTTGCTTTCTTCAAATATCACTAAAAATATCATAATTTGAGGAAAAATGCCCAAAAAATTTATAACAAACATGACACTTCAAGAATTTTTTATCCTTTATTTTGACGCCTTTCATTCCATAACGAGTGAAAATTAGTGTTGCCACATGACCAAAATCCCTAACTATCTGTTAGCCTTTTGATTACGTACGTTTGAATGTTTCAAGCATGCTATTTCTTTCTTTACAAATTATATTGTTTTCGGTAGACGACTGCTAGACTTGATCAATGCAACCAATATTCTAGCCATGAATCGGTTGCTTTATCAAGCATATTTCTGCGTGACTCTCAGGTGTTGGCAAAATCGAGCACAGTCGATAAATGTATTCATCGTCGTGATTTGCTAACCGTGTGTTGCAGACTGGCTATTGACAAGCAAGAGGCGGCCTGAATAAGAGTTATTGACTCGTGTTTTTGCCATGGATTGTAACATGAGAGGTATGTTCAGTTGCTGTTTAAAGGTGAAAGTCAGTGGTCAAGTGAAAGTTTTAATGTTCGTAAAATGCAAGTAATTTTGAGTCAAAACTCAACAAGGTATGGGGTTCACTTCAAGCAACTATGAGGCGTGTCTTATTTAGGAAAGCTAAAAAGGAACGACATCAAGGCAAACAAGGATAATTTTACAAAATATAGAAAGGAGTACACTCTAAAGACACGGTTGTTTGATGTGATCAGTTTTTAATTTTTCTAACAAATTATTATATAATGTTCAATTCTAGACCTGGACAATACTACCACACCAATATACACATATATTTCCTGTTCTTTTTAACATAGATTGTCGTTTCTTTTCCAACTTCTTAATATTTTTCTGCTTTTTTGTGGTATTTTTTTTTTTATTCTGTAATATATATATTTGAGTGCAAATTGAGGGCCCTATTTACATATACATGTATTGCAATTCTACTTTAGCCAAATAATATAGCTAACATTTCATGATAAAAAGTTTTTTTGGAGAATTTCGTTATTACTTGTAACTCTACCCCTTAAGATAAATAGTGCCATCAGTGTACACGTTTTCTTTAAAATGACGTAGTTTTACATGCTATTAAACAACCGTGGAGAGAAGGTAGCCAGAAGGAGCTATAACAACAAGTTGAATTCTCAGATGGCAGCCTCGACAGCAGCTACAAATAATACAGCATTGTTATAACCATGTCTGGTAAGTTCACCAGAGTTGATACCAGTGCTGATGGATGTTCGTCAAGTCTATACACTATATTAAAAGACAAAGGTGAAGATGTTTGGCAGAGCTTTACCACTAAATGTCAGCTTGCCAGCGCAGAAGACTCTGCTCCTGAAGTACGGCATTCAGCAACGTGTTAAATGGAAAAGATAGCCTTCAAGGTCAAAGATGTTAGGGAGTTTCTCAGGAATCTGCAACCAGATAAAGCTACAGGGCCTGCTGAAATCCTTGCAAGAATCTGCTTCTGAAGTACAGCATTCTGCAATGGATTAAATGGAAAAGATGGCCTTCAAGGTCAAAGAGGCTAAGAAGTTTCTCTGGAATCTACAACTAGATAAAGCTACATATCCTGATGAGTCCTGACGAGTGCAGCGCATAACTTGCAAGACCACGCAGCCTGTTGTTTGAGTTTGGTTTCTCCAAGGGAATTTTCCCAAGGCAATGGAAGACTGCATCTTTCATCCCTATTCACAAGAGAGATTCGAAGTCTAATCCATCTATGTACCATCCCATCTCACTGCTCTGCATTATCAGCAAGGTCACGGATGCTGTCGCACAGACACAACTTCAGAACAATCAAATCTGGCAGGACCTTCATCCACACTGCCCCAATGTGACCCAATACACGCATATAGTACAAGTAACACATGGCCGTATTGGCACGGTAGATGCCGTGCTGGGATGGATATTCTGTATTACAGCATACCTATGGTCACGGTGTATCCTGTTTTAAAAATACCACGTACTTTAGTACCATAATAGCGCGCTCTGTTGGTCATAATTCACTTTAATACGTATTTTCAACGTAGTGAAGAAATATTTGAGGTAATATAACACTATATAATATAAAAACTAGTATTTTTAGAAGTTAAATTTCAAGGTCGTTACATTAAGGTTACTCAAGGTTTTTTAACATTACGGTTAATTTTTTTAAAAATAATAGAGACAGCCCGTCACCTTTAAGGTTACCAATTGTTTGTTGATGCTGGGGCCCAGTATCAACTAAAAACATCAAGGCCGCAGGGCCGGCAGGCCCGAGGCCGGCGACTCCCATACGACGACTAAACAGTGGGACCCCAATATAAGGGCCCCGCAGGGCAAGAAAGCAAGAGTAACCTTAAGGATGACGAGCTGATGACGAAAATTCTGTTATATTTACGGACAGCTCGTTTCATAGGCCTACTTTTACATTCTTTTACTCTTTACCCCATAATTCCCCTCATTCTGCAGGTCCTGCCCTCTATCGGGGGCTAATTTATAGTTTAAGCTTGTTTGCTATTGTTTTTGGATCAACATTGTTTCTTTATAAGCCTGCGGCGCAACCTTGAACAATATTGTCTTTGAGCAATATTGTCTTTTGAGATAACGCCCCGTAGCCACCCCTAGCCAGCCCAATAACTCATTTTGATTTTTAACATAGCAATATTCTGCTTTTTATATTCTATGGGGTCGCATATTACCTCAAATATTTGATGAAGTGAATTATGACCAACAGAGGGCGCTATTACTGTACTAATGTGCGTGGTATTTGACCATATGGTTAAAGACCACTAATAGGCCTGGGCGATACATTGAAATACGATGAGGAACTATTTGTTTTCATGGCATTCGAAAAGACTGCATTAAAATCGCTGAAATTGATCAAGTTATATAGCCAAAAAGTACTTTTTAGAGTTTCATGCTTCAAAATGGTACATTTTCTCTCATTATATGACATTTATGATGTAATAGTACCAAAATTCATACGCACGGCTTCGGTTTTTAGTAAATAGTCGCCTTATCATATTGTAACTTTCAGCTTCGAGGGCGCACTGTCATTTTAAGGTGTTTACGGTTCAGTGCGTTAAAACAAGAAAAGTCTCAGGTCAACCTATGTTGAATTTTTGATCATTTGGCATCTAAATCATATAGTTTCACCTGATATTGGTGGCATTGAACTGTGAGAGTTCTGAATATGAGAAAATTCCACCCGAAATTAGGCATTTTCCCATTGAAACACGTGTAATACATAATTAGTGGTATTTAACCTATAGAAACACTGAATTCTATGGATCTGATATTCGTCATGGATACTTTTCTGGCTATTTTTTGCTTACATTTCTCAATATTTAACTGTATTTGCCCTGGCAAGAAAACGTGCATCTTCTTCGACTACTAAGGTATGTTTTTAGAACCCGTTGAGGTAGTAACGGGTTGAGGGGGGGGGGACTTGTGGCATTAGTATTGGGTTTACGGCTGGTTTCTGTGATTTCAGGGCTTCTAAATTCTACAACCTTCGCTTCCCTGCGTATACATATAGAA
Source organism: Amphiura filiformis (assembly GCF_039555335.1). Taxonomy (NCBI): domain Eukaryota; kingdom Metazoa; phylum Echinodermata; class Ophiuroidea; order Amphilepidida; family Amphiuridae; genus Amphiura; species Amphiura filiformis. The sequence goes on from NC_092628.1 coordinate 83,901,914, forward strand.
AGCTTAATGATGATGAAAAATCAATGTTGATGATCATATAGACATGCCACTTTGTTAATTAGACCCACATGCACATTTTGTTGGTGATTTCCTTGCCCTAAATAACGTACACAGGCCTATACGTGTAAATACAGTATAGGCCTAGGCTAGGCATTTTGCTTAAGCTTTAAGGCGCATGTAAGGCCTATAGTCACGTGTAAAATAAAACCTAGTCTTTGTGTACACGTTGTCTATGGGCCTCTACAGCATCCTGTGTGGCCTCACTCTATCCTAACTCAAGCCGGAACCCTAACTTGATCTATAACTCTATTTTAAACACATATCTAATCCCCTGACCTAGCCGTATCTCTATCCCTATCCATGAGCCTAGCCCTATAAAAACCCTATTCCTAATGCGAACCTGACCCTAATCAACAATTCTAACACTAAACAGCAAGCCTATATCGGAACACTAACCCTAAATCAATCTTAATCTGATCTGATCGTGCTAGGACAGGCTACAGATACGAATCTCCAGATATAGTCCTAGGTTGAAGCAAAAACAGCGAAACAGTCATCATACAGGGTGTCCGAAAATCATTGATATTTTACTCGTCATGCTGTTTTCCAGAAATTTTCTTGTTAAAACATGTATTGCAAATGTCAATGTTTACATTCATGTCATTTTACCTGAGATTGGAGCACCTTTGTGCTTATATAGGTTAAAGACCACTAATAGGCCTGGGCGATACATTGAAATACGATGAGGAACTATTTGTTTTCATGGCATTCGAAAAGACTGCATTAAAATCGCTGAAATTGATCAAGTAAAAAAAAAAAAAAGTACTTTTTAGAGTTTCATGCTTCAAAATGGTACATTTTCTCTCATTATATGACATTTATGATGTAATAGTACCAAAATTCATACGCACGGCTTCGGTTTTTAGTAAATAGTCGCCTTATCATATTGTAACTTTCAGCTTCGAGGGCGCACTGTCATTTTAAGGTGTTTACGGTTCAGTGCGTTAAAACAAGAAAAGTCTCAGGTCAACCTATGTTGAATTTTTGATCATTTGGCATCTAAATCATATAGTTTCACCTGATATTGGTGGCATTGAACTGTGAGAGTTCTGAATATGAGAAAATTCCACCCGAAATTAGGCATTTTCCCATTGAAACACGTGTAATACATAATTAGTGGTATTTAACCATATGTATGCCGTGATACAGAATATCCATCCCAGCCCAGCATTGACATAATGTATTACGTGTACGTGTGTATCGGGTGACCAGATAAGGTAGTCGTACACATATCTGACAACTATCCTACAAGAGCAGAGTGCAGTAGCATCTTATTACTAGTGTTTTGAGTCTTTACGGTACTCCTTCACTCTTGATGTTCCTAAGCTGCTGTGAACCACTGATTGGCCCATGTGGTTGTTTTTATAGTGTATAGGGTCTTGACCCGTGTCACTCCTCACGGGCTATTGTTCACTCTAGCATTTTATATATAAATATAAAAACGTTTAACGTTTGATTCAATCCAGAATTAATCATTAAACATTTTGCAATAATCTGATATTGTTTATTATTATGAAGGGTAGATGCGGTATGTTGGTCGAAAGTTAATTCCGAAGCCCGAACCTTACTGTGCTACTAACCCTAGCTCTGAACTTATTTCATATTAAACATAAAGCCCAAACAAGGATTTTGGAGTATTACAGGGTGAGTCAAAATGAAGCAAACACATGTTTGCGGCTCTTTTGTACGATATATAGAAGGAATCCGCTGTAAGTGAAAACATACAGCAGAAAAGAGCAGATTCTGAACGGCTAAATTAAAAGAGAATTGCTATGTTGCATTTCCTTTTCGATTTAATAGTAATAAGAAATTGCACACACTTATAATCAGACCGCATGCAATCTGCAATCATTACTTGATAACTGAACAAATATATATTTTGACAGCAAAATAAGTGACCTTAAATAACGATGTAAATGGCTTTCTACAGATTGACAATATGCTATCTTAGAAACGATCAGTTATAGTAGAAATTATTGTTCCACATGTGACATGTGGTTTCTTTTGATATGATGTCAACACTCGACTGGGCGTTTAACTGTGAACTATTTATACGTCTTATCACTCAGACCGCTGGTCAACCGATGGCTTTTGTTATACACGGCTCACTCAGTCATTTAATTAGGCATTGGAACCGATTGAATTTGGTACTGAAATTAGCAAATTGTGAGGTGTACATTTTGAGGTTAAAATATTTTTCTCGACTAAATAAAAATCAATAATTTTAATTTTTTCAGTAACTATCAGCAGAAAACCAAATGCATGATACTGTATTTTTTTTAATCCCGGTGTTAAACTTTTTAGCTTTTCAAAGTAATATAGTTTGCTCATGAAAGATTTTTTCCAACTTTCTAAAGCACATCATACTGGGGTATATATCATAGTTTTGTCAGAACTTGATTGCACCAGGTTCAGTTCCGACTGCTATTTTTATTCAAAATCAACACGTGAATATACCTATGGATGGATAATTTTGCATGCAACAATAGAAATATCGATTATTTATGCTGATTATCTTCAAAATGCAGTACTCAGTAGGGCATTTGGCAGTTGCAAGTGAAAAATGGTAAAAATCAAAACGGTTATCCTAACAAAACTATAATATATAGACCCACACGATGTACCTTAAGGGATCTAGAATGAGCGTTTATGGCGTTTCGACAGTATTTTTTGTGGGACATGAGAGCACCGCAGACGTATCGAATTGCATTCTGAATACGAAGCATGTCTTTCTGATATCAAATAATTTTCATTTTTTGAAATCAAAATTTGATATTTTCCACATTTTTGATATATAACAGTCCTCGAAATAAATTATATAAATCTAATGATATATTCTTAACGTGTATGTAGCTGGGAGGAAAAGCCGACGATCAATTGAAAAGTTTGACCTTTTATATTGAAGATATTGATTTTTTTCCCCAAAAGACCTATTTTGTTTTTGGTTTTCTGGGTATCTTCAATACGAAAGGTCAAAATTTTCAATTGATCGTCGGCTTTTCATCCCACCTACATACACTTTAAGTATAAATCATCAGATTTATAAAGTTTACTTCAAGTACTGTTAAATATCAAAAATATCAATTTTTAATGATTTGCCATAAAATGTGTATTACATTGCGAATTTCAAAAAATCAATATTATTTGATATCAGAAGGACATTCTTCGTATTCAGAATGCAATTCGATATGTCTGATGTGCTCTAATGTCCCACAATAAATACTGTCCAAACGTTCATACCCCTTCCCTTAAAGAGTTGGGAACAAACCTTTCTTTTAATAGCGAACTATATTAGTTTGACACGCTAAAAAAATAACCCCCAAAAAACCTCATGGACGAAGTTCGGGTGATTAAAAGTAAAAATTCTTACTGTAGAAGATACAATTTCATACCTAATTCTAACACCAGGATTGTTTTTAAATAAAGTTATATCCAAGCACTATTTTTGTTATAAATCTGACATTACTGGCAAAAATATAACTTTTTTTATTTGACCGAGAAATTGTGCTGATTTCAACATGCATCGATCGACTTTTAGCACGATGATGCATAACAATAGCGGATAGCCAGTAGCGTTCTGAGTGTTTTTGGGACATTCAGGAAGCTGAAAGCTACGGGCATATATTGCATTACAATAATGTATCACACTGCAGTGACATTAAGGGGGTACTACACCCCTGTGGTAAATTTGTGACTACTTTTGCATTTTTCTCAAAAAATAATAACACACTGGTAACAAAAGTTATGTATATTATTGGGGCAAGGAATCCAATTACTACACTGAAATTTCAGTGACTCAAGACAAGCGGTTCAGTATATATGATAGAAAATGAGGTACATACTAGCGGTACCTTATTTCTTATCATAAATAACAAACTGCTTGTCTTGGGTCACTGAAATTTCAGCGTAGTAATTGGATTCCTTGCCCCTATAATATACATAACCTTTGTTACCACTGTGTTATTAGTTTTTGAAAAGAATGAAAAAATAGACATAAATTCATCGAGGGGTGTAGTACCCCCTTAAGATGGTTTATTGGCAATTTTACACAGACATTAACGCGCGAAATTCAGGTTTTTATTTTACATCTTCTCTTATTTTCCTCCTCTTCCTTCTTCTCCTCATCCTTTTTGTCTGTTATTTATCTCTCCTGTTTGATGTAATGTTTCTCAGTGAAGATGATAAAAAATAACAACAAAACCCATTTAATTTGATGCATGACTAATCAGTTTATGGTCCAAACTTTAAAACAAGAGAATTGATCAAGCCGTTTATTGGATTGTAACAAAATTTGTAGGGGGGCTTTTTTTTGGAACCGTTTATATTAATCACCGACTGAAATAAAACCGAAGAACTCACTTGTTTAGAAAATATATGAATAATGCGGTTAGTTAGTTAGTAAAAACAGGTGAGATCTAGCAGACATCATGGCTGATTATTAAATTAATTCAAATAAGTGAACTGTCCTGCCTGCAAGTAATTGTAACTTGACTTTGAAAAGCAGAATCGTTCACAAAACACCTTACCAGCCTCTTCACAGACTTTAAATGTAGACTAGCATACACTCTGGGTGCGCTGTATAATTTGTCGTATCACTGCTCTTAGGGTTTCACATTTCAGAGTCGAAGTAAAGCGACAGGAAAAATGTTCGGGGTCTCAATTCACGTCAAACTAATTTGTTTGTGGAAAATATTGATACCCATTAAATGTCTATGTAAGATGTGGGTACGACAGTTAAGGCTAAACTACCCAAATATTAAGCATCATGGGTTAGTATTGTTGCCCTTTAACCAAATATTTTATGTCAGATTTTGAAGAAGTAAACTCTTAAGATTCAACCTTGATACTTACATATATATTCCTGATGCGAACACTATTTATTGAAATATAAATTGAGAAGGAGGGTCTAAAACTGTAACTGGTTTACATAGCAGTATAATATTAAGTTATACCTGTTACTGCAATTTCATCAGTCGATGGGATAAGTTCCTTAAAGTACAATTATTTTTATCCCTGGAAGTGTTTATGTATCAAAAAAGAAAAGAAAAAAAAAGTGGGCCTCAGTACATAATATAAATTGTTCTTTAGAAATGTGAAGTGGTTTGAAATGTTACCATATCAAATATTCACGGCCTATTAATTTCTGTTCTGAGCATGGCTGTTACAATTTGTATACCCTAATAAACAAGTTAGTACCATTAGCAAAACGTGACATTTTCATGTTTTGGATATGCAATCAACGGAATCTTACCCAACATTTACCATCAAAACCTTCAAGTTGTAACTAAATAGGTATTTTAATCTATTGAGTGCCCCATACATGTATAATTAGATTAATATATCTGCGGGTTGTTGTTGTTTTTTCCTTCTTTTTTTCGATTTAGCCAATGTATATTTATTTCGTGAGCCATAATTGTACACAAGTGTGATGCGATCAAGCATAATTTGGTAGTCATAAATGTTTGCGAATTGTTTATATTGTTCATTTCATGATACTCTAGCTTGCACTATAAACAGGTGAAAGCATTACCCTGTTCATAATAATTCATTTCAGAGCTATTTGCAACGTCACTGTCAACAATCCTATAAGAAATATAGCACTAATTCTTTTGGCTGAATAATTATTTATTTTATTAACAAAAAATAATTAATTTTGCTTGACTGCGTCACATGCTTATATTGTGGCCATGATGTATACCAGTCTGAACCAGCAAAGTAGTATGACATATTTATAAACTTTGACTATCTTAGGGACTATTCACAAACACAAATCTTATATAACTCTAGTGGAACATGGCCCTAGTGGGACATGGCCCAAGTGGGACATGGCCCTAGTGAGACATGACCCTAGTGGTACATGGCCCTAGTGGGACATGGATCTATTGAGACATGGACCTAGTGTGGACATGACCTAAGAGGGACATGGCCTAAGTGCTAATGACCTAAGTGAGACATTGGCAAGTGGGACATGGCCCAAGTGGGAAATGGACTAAGTGAGATTGGACTAACTGGGTCTGGACAAAGTGGAATTTGGACCAAATTGGATTGGAGTGATTGGACTAAGTAGAAATTGCCCGTTTTGTAGAGAATACTGGATTATATCCAGGGATCATATACTCGCATAAATACACGCAATAGAAAGTCACAATTTTTTTATGCGCTGTACACTGTGTTGGAAAATAAGGCGTATTACTTTAAAATAAAGCATTGATATTTGCTACGAAACATTTGTTTTTGTTTTTGTGATGCTTCATTGCTTATTAACAGTTGAGTTATGTTTTTATTTTGCTTCACTTGCATTTTTTTCGTGCGATATCATAATTAAATTAAACTTCAACTTTCTAATAAGGAATAGTACAGTTTATTTTAAATTAGAGTTACGAGACAGGTGCTTAATAATACCTGAGATATAGAATTGGAATATTGGTTTAAATCTGAAACAAGGATGGAAACTATCATATATTCGGTCGGTTTCATAACTCGTTTTGGAGGATTTTTTTTTTCATTTTTTTTTTGAGGTTGGAGAAATCATTCTAAATTTGGTCCATGCATAAGATATGATGAACATGAAAGTGATAATTCTTGGATCACATGTCCCAGTGTTTCTATATGAAAATTGTCTAATTTTGCCGATTTTGGCATTTTTGGCATAAAATCAAAATTACGTATTTCTAACTGAAAATCGATAATTCCAAACCGATTCTGCTCATGATACTTACACTTTATCGCCATGAGTAGGATTTCAATAGTAAAATATCTTGTTATGTTTTTTTCTAAAATGACCTTCTATAACCTTTTGAGTCTTATGTTATCTTGGCCCATTCACGGGCTTTTGGGGAGGAATTTCTGTTTGTTTTCTCTCAAGTCAAGCCACTAACTTAAAAATTACATAATTGTTCTTTAAAATAAACAATAAAATCATCATTGAGTTTTTGTTGTCGTTTATGCGACGTTCACATTCATATTTATCACTTATGAACAGGTAGTTTACATGTAAATGACACAGAAAATAGGCTGTGTGTAGGATTGCAATAGTAAATGAGTCTCTCATTAGTTTTTTTTCAATGATCTTTAATGACCCTTTGTGACCTTTGACTCTTACGTTATTGTTCCTTTAAAATATCACGGGGCGTCGGTTTAAGGGAAGTTTTGTTTCCTTATGGCCACCTGGTCGCCGTGGATAAAATTAATGAACCAATCACTAATCTTTATCATTAAAGAATCATGATATCGACGGTTTGGGTCATTCTTCTCCCGGTGTTTCTAGAAGTAGGCCAATTACTTACATGTGTTCTCCAACTCATATCGTAATCGGATCATTTAATCTTGAAATACAAAATTCACATTGGCATGATTAAACAGCTCAAATTAAGAGAATTCATAATTCCCTTAGACACACAAAATGGATCAGGTTTACTTCAGGTTTTGTGAAAAAGGGCCATCCATATGAAGGCACAACATTGTTTGAGGTGAAGAAATATGAACACTTTAACAGCCGCTTCAAACTTAATAGTGTTTTTGTTTTCTGAAATTCAGGTTATTGGATTTAATACATGTAAATAATTGGACTACTTCTAGAAACACCGGGAGAAGAATGTCCAAAACTGTCGATATGATTCTTCAATAATATAGATCAGTGAGTGTTCACGGTGCCAAAAGCCTGTTTGAAAACAAAAAACCTTTCTTTAAAAATTCCTGTGACTACGAGAAACACGCGTTTTTTCATTAAAGATTCTAAATAGTCTGGTCTTCAATGGGAAAGTAGCCAAATTGTTACAAGATTCAGAGGGGCTCGTCCGTTTTAACGTACACAGCCAGTAAGCCTGTCGCTCTTTATTTATGACGGAACATAAATATTCATACTTTCAGGTTTCCATAGATATAAAACTTGTTATGATTGGATAAAAGAAAAGGCCCGCGTTTTTTATTTAAAATTTGAGCTTTATTTAAAAAATGAGCTAAGTACGCACCATCAGATAGATATGATCGGGGGACGGGGCTAGGGAGTTAGTGTCATGCAGAATTGTTTGTTCGTCTTACTAGTGGGTGATGTCCCTAAAAGCTACTATCTGCTAAAGCTTTTTCTGCTAAAAGAATTCTGGGGAAAGGTTGTAAAAAAAACTTGATACAGTTGTGGAGGAGTTGTCTTCTATCCGAAGAGCCAGGGGTGGCAATCATGTTGCCGTGCCCATAGAGCCAGCAAAAGGTAAATCAGGCCATATACCAGCAAAATGTATTTACCTCCCCCCCCCTCCGAGAGAATGGTCTAGCGACGGCCCTGATTGACAGCTAGGTTACACCGCATATGGTTTTGGCTCTTGTGATGACTATGACAGTAGCCCTATATATTTTGTATTGTATGGTTAACTATTAATAGCTCTCTTGGTTTAGACCCCTTTGTGAATTTAGACTACTGGGGGGAGGGGATTACATTCATGTATGGATTTATACTTCTTTCTGAGTTTAGACTTCTTTTAGGGGTTTACACTCATTTATGCGTTTAGACCTCATGTGAACACTGTATAGCCCCTGGGCTACCCATATTGAAAGAACCTTTATATTGGTAACCTTTGCTCCATGAACAAACTTTACAATTTTTACTGCAAGTGTTTCATTGCGTACGTCCGAATGTTTCAAACACGTATGCTCTTCTTTTCTTAACAGATTATATTGTTTTCCGTAAACGACTGCTAGACATGATACATGCGAACAATCGAGTCATGAATCGTTTGTTTTATCAAGCGTATTGATGTGCAACTCTCAGGTGGTTTCCAAATCTAGCACAGTCGATAAATGTATTCATAATCGTGATTTGCTAACAGTGTGTTGCAGAATGGCTATCGACATGCAACAGCCGGCTTGCGGAAGAGTTATTGACTCGTGTTTTTTGTCATGGATTGTAACACAAGAGGTCCTTTAGTGCATTCAAGTGATGTTTAAAGGTAAAATGGTCAAGTTATAAAAGTCAAGAAACTTTTTAGGTAATTCCCGGACATCAAAGTCTTCGAGGGCCAGTCGTAAAAAAATAATGACGGTCAACCTTTTTTTTCAGCCAGAGGGATCAGGCGAGGGCTGATTCCAAAAAATCATAGTTGTAGCTAAGAAATGAGTCGCTTCTTTGAAGAAAAAACCTTTGTAAGGCAAAATTATTACATATCTCTATGGGACATCATTTTGATATCTACATGGAGCTGTGTGCGAGAGTCTAGAATTCGATTGAGCATAAGTTAGCCCTGTGCGTAATTCTTCGCCGATGAAGTGCTGTTGAATGTAATCTATGTAATTTATAGCTAGAATTGCACAGAAATGCAACATTCACTACTTATATACCAGTGCTAAGTTCTTTCTTCCTATTGTACTGAATTTGAATTGAAACCACTTGAAATCACTCACTTGATGATACCAACCGGCCATGTGAACCATGGGGTGAAGACTGATCTCATTACTGTGTATATTCCCGTAGACTTTTAGACCGGACGGAACCGCCCGGAACCAGCGGGCTACCGGCGGTCGAGTTTTGATTTGATCCCTAAGTCATATGATTAATAAAAAGCTGCACAGATTTCATCATAACACATGATATCCGCATGGATTCATTGCTTGATAATTGTACAACTATATCTTTGACAGCAAAATAAGTGACCTTAAATAACGAAATGTAAATACTTTATACAAATTGTCAATGCTATCTTAGAAACGAGTTGATGGAGCAGAAATGATTATTCAACATGGGATTCATTTAAATATGATATGATGCGAACACCATTATACCTGAGAATTGTTTTACGTCTTATTGGTTTATAATATCATAGAAATTGAATTAACCCTATAACTACGAGATTTTTTATCCGTCTTAAGAAAACGCGCGTGTTTACGACAAAACCTAAGCCAGTCGAAGAACCATCCTTTACGCTCATTTTAGTAATAAAATTTTTACCACAGCACTTTACCCGGGGCAAGGACCGGCCATCAAAATTACCATAGAGGGGTAGGGTGGTGAGGCCCATCATTTGTTTCTACAGTCAAATACATGTTTTTCATTTCGCTCTTGTAAACTAATTCCAAAGCTACTGACTTTTTACTTGTTAATTAGGTTGGAATAGTCTCTTTTATAGTTTCTTTTATATTCAGGAGAAAATTCGGTGAAAATCGCATGTTCGTAGATTTTTTATTAGAAAATCAATTTTGCCTATACTTTGTACATAGCCAGAATTTTTCTAATTTACATGGGCGCGCTCACATTATGACGTCATAGCGTTTTTTAGCGCCATTTATTTTGGTATCACTGGATATATATTATATTATAATAGCCCGGTTATAGTGATGTACACTTGATGTTGGAATATAGTAAAAATATGCAAAGTAACTAATTGTAATGCACAGGGCGCTGTTGGGTGATTTTTGAGTTAGCATCTAGTTTTCCTACACCTTTCCTTACACCTCAAAGATAAAACTAGAATTGGTTCCATTTATTTTTCTATACCCCTATACTTCCCACGAGGGGTTGAAGGTCTTAATGGGGCCAACACTTAATATATGTTCTATCATGCTGTAATATACCTAAAATTGTTCCTCTCATTACTAGGAATAAAAAAAGTCAATTGTCACATTGCACTATGTTGCTTAGTTAAGGAGTTATTGAGTAAATAAGGTCACATGTCAAATGTCTCATGCACAAAAGCCAGAATTTCAAAATGCCGGTGTTCCAAATATGAAAACTATCTGGACCTATATTTTTCAAACTATGACTCGGCAAACCAACTAGGAAAATAATTTATTTGATAAATTTATAACATCAGAATCGGATGAAATCATGGGTCAACTGTTTAGCTTATACATATTTCTAGTGTACTTTGGCTGCATGAACTCTAGACATGGCAATACGAAAATACACTTAAATTGTGAATTAAGTATCTGTTTGAAATTTCTCGTGTTAAGGGGAGTAATTTGAGATCAGTTTCGATGAAATCGGACCATTATTTAATATGGACCACTGTGCAGGACATTTTTGACATTTGACCTACTCGTCCTTATAACTCCTGAACTAAGCACCGTAGAAAAATATGACAATTGATTTTTTTTTATTCCGTGTGATAAATTTGAGATACATTACAACATGATGGGAATATTTTAAAGTTTTGCCCCACTGTGACCCCATCGTGGGAACAACAGGGGCATAGAAAAATTGGAACCAGTCCAATTGTTATCATTTCAGGGTTTAAGGATGCCAAGAAAACATTGGTTCCATTAATGTAGGAATATACAATCCCAAACCCATAGCACCCTGTACTATTATCAGGATGCGTGTTGAGAAATGAAGCTAAATATAGCAAAATAAAGCATTCGATTTTTGTTATGAAACATTTTACGGTTTGCGGGACGCGACATTGTTTATTAATACCACATCTTAAGTCAATTAATTAATCAATCTGGTAGACATTTGCCACTTTAGACACTACGTTTTTCACCTATTTGCAATTCTCCCAATTTGTATTTTCGTACATCTTTAGTACTCCTCTTACACTCTTCTTCCTCTTCATAGAGCACGGAAATACATGAGCTCGTCACTTTAAACACGTTTCTAGATTTAAATACATTAACACATCAGATGGAAAACCCTCCTTTATCTGTATTCGCTACTTGCACGGTTCCGCCATTATGCACTATGTGCGGGAGAGCCTCGAACTGGCAGCATACATGAATGGGAATTGAACTAGTCATAACGTTCTGTGTAAGGTTACATAATTCTTCCTTTCATGTATGCTGCCAGTTCGAGGCTCTCCCGCACATAGTGCATAATGGCGGAACCGTGCAAGTAGCGAATGTATGTCTCATGTATACGCTTACTTTCTTCCTATGCACTGAGCATGGAGTACAGTTGTTTTATAAAGGTATATTAATTCAATTGTCAGTGAAACCAATATACTTCAAATTTACTGCAACCTACTCGAGAGTTAACCATGACAAAATAATGGCATGCACCTTAAACATTTAAAAATGACTCATAACCAAAAGACTGAAACTATTTTATGTTGTCATGTTGTCATGCATTGATATAACCATTCCCTAAAATTATACTTTCCAACATTTCCCATACCTCAGTCATTTGGGAATTTTTGCTTATCAAATTGCATGTTTTATATTCTATGTTCTCAAATATAGCTTTAATTTCAGCATAAACTTACAAATATCGCTATCACTGTACTGAAATGATTGATGTGATCATTTTAAGACCAGTTACCAGTTGTATAATATTATCATTAATATGAACATTTTAAAAAGGAGACTTGGTTGAGTTAATCATGGTCATAATGTTGACAGCTTCTATTGAACGGGAATTTAACATCTGATTAGATATGTTACATTTTGGCAAGATGAGAGTTAAACATTTCACTAATACTTTAAAAAGCTCTGATATTATCATGCATCGTACGTAGTACAGTAAAACTGTGATTAATAAGTGGGTTCCCAGAGGTCTCATGATATCATATAATTTTAATTAATGGGCTCGAAACGTAATATTATTATCTGACCGCGATCTTAGATATCATAAAATTTGACACAGTTACTAGAATATGTGCTACTATATTGAGTACTAGTTAAAGCCTCAGTGGCAGTTGAGATTAGATTAAGAGGTTTCCTTTCTCTTGACCCAAAGGCTGACAGTAAAATTGTTCACTTGATTATTGGGAATGGCCTTCTTTTTTTTTTGTTCTTTGTCCCCAAGCGTGTCTCCACACGGAGCGACCGTTTTAACAAACAAACAAACAAACCAATATTGTGGTTTTAATGAAGAACATACCTTAAAGCCAATCGCAATATCATTTAGAAAGTGAAAAAAGTAAGAAGAAACAAATTATCTAAATTTTAATGCTTAATTATATACGGTATCCCTTTCTAGACCATTAGAAATACGCTTATTCATAATAGAAAGGATTTTTTTCGACACACTTCACACATTAATATTAGACGACAAAAAAAGATAACACTGTTCTACGGGCTCGATCGACGCACACTTTACAAGAATTGGGACACAAGTTTTACCTGTACAAATGAATGTCGACTGAAATGTCAAAAATATCAAAATCAAAATTTGTTTATAGCATTTCAATAAATTGCAAAATATTTACAAATTTTTGTGAACAAAACCCTACTTGAAGAACCGTCAGCCAGTTGAACAGGTGTTTTTGCCGTCTGTGTTTCGTAAACAAAAACTTTGAAGCTGCAGACTAGTGTGTTCATGTCTGGGCTATCATGTGGTTTCTGAATAGTAATACGTTTATAGTTTTTCAGAAAAGGCAAAGAAAACATAGTGTAATTTGCATGTTAGGATTGCCAATTGGTAAGTTCGGTGATTAAATCTGATACACATCCGCTGGGGCTGAGTTAATGATATGGCGCTTGCATTCCAACCATCAATCAAAGGGGTTAGATGACATTGTGTTCCATTAACCATGATATTGAATTCACTGTTTTGCTTCAATACATGGAAACCTATTTATCCAATATTCAAAATTGGGTCAATGCACTGACAAATATATTCCATTGAATGTGTTGATGTTACAATTTTTGATATTTTTTCTTTCAACCACCAACTAACTTTGACAAATTTTAAGGAGTCCTTTGCGTTCATCTTTGCGATGCATCTAGACGTAGGTAATTTGTATTTTCGAACTTCATCACCATGAGGAATTACGGAGTCTGTTAGTTTATTTATGGTTATAACACTAACCAATGGTTAGTGTTATACGCACACGCACTATGACGCGCTGTAATGCACTTACAAGAAACGCGCTATAGACTTTAGAGTGTTTGATACTTTTGTGTATTTCAGATTATAATTCAATCTTAATTATTAGTATTGCAATAATTTATTATTGTTACGCCCGTCCAACTATTCAGACCACGTATGTGTTTCGTTTTGTACTGGCTCACGCGCTTAGGTAACATGACTATTTTCCCACATGAAATAGTAAATTTCAATAAAAAATGCCATCATATAATGTATGAATTGGTCTTTAACATACCAAAATATGTATTTGGCCAAAGCCTTACTGTTCATGAGTATTTGTGCATCAACCAAGTTGGAATAAATTCATTGAATTAAAATTTTCAAAGAATCTTTTATATACGTAAAGATTAGTATTCCCAAGGTTAACACCACCAATTTGATATTACACAGTTTTCAGTGACAGGTTATTTATTTATACTATTCGGCCCATAGGCCTGGCACAGCCCAATATTGCAAAAGCAATAAATTAAAGGGAGGCCAAAACATCAAAACAGCAAAAATATAAAGAAAACTTTAAGAAAAAGAAAAGAAAACCAAAAACACAGAAAAACAAACCCCTAACAAAACAAGGGAACTGGCAAGTCAAGATGGGCACGGAGGGCTGACTTAAAGGACTGCAGAGAATTACATTGGATAATGTCCTTAGGGAAGTAGTTCCAGAGTGTCGGAGCATAAGGGTAGAAGGATTCTTGGCAAAATGTCAGACGACAGAAAGGAGGAACAATGGCTTGGGAGTTCAGATTACGGAGTGAAGGCCAGGGTGAGGGTTGTAAGCTTTGGCAGAGGAGGGTAGATGATGGAGGATCTTATACAGGTGACAGAGAGTAGCATAGTCCCTGCGTTTGGAGAGCAAGGGAAGGTCAGACTTCAGGAGAAGGTCCTCTTGGCTGAGATTCCAGGACTGCAAGATGACTGGCGGCGAAACGCTGACAAGCCTCAAGGCGATTGGTCAGGATAGTGTTTAAGGGATGCCATGTGACACTACCATATTCCAAGATTGGGCGAACAATCGCAAGATAAAGGATGCGACGGGTGCAGATGGGAGCACTGGAGAATACCCTATGGATAAAACCAATTGTGTGACGAGCATTCTTACATATATGGTCGATGTAAAGAGACCAGGAGAGGCTGTCAGAAATCAAAACACCATGAAACTTCGCTGAGGCCACCCTCTCAATAACTTCGTTGTCAAGGTAAAGTTGCATGTAGGGGTTCTTTTTGGTGGTGATAACCATGGCCTTTGTGTTGGAAGCATTGGCCGAGAGATGGTTGTTAATGAACCGGCCGTGGATGGTGTTTATATCAGCTTGGAAGTCAGACAGGTCAGAAGAATGAGAAAGAGGCTTATAGAGAGTAGTATCATCAGCGTATAGGACTAGAGAGCTATTGGAAGAAAAGTTAGAAAAGCAAAGATCATTGATATAGACAAGCAAAAGTAGAGGCCCAAGGATAGAGCCTTGGGGTACACCAGAAATAACAGGGACAGGGTCAGAGTCAACGCCGTGCACATCAACCAGCTGGGACATATTAGAGAGATATGACTTGAGCCAGGAGAGAATAGTTAACCCAACAGCACCAAGTTTCCGAAGGAGTGGGTGGTGGGGAACACGATCAAAGGCTTTTGATAGGTCGAAAAGGGCCATAACAGTACTCTTCCTGTCTTTAATAGAACCATACCAATCATGAAGGGCAGTGATTAGGGCATCGGATGTAGATGATTTAGGAAGAAACCCGAACTGGCGTTTGGTGAGGATGTCAATGTTGGCAAGGTGATCCAAGATGTTACGGTGGAAGATTTTTTCCAGCAGTTTGGCACAGATTGGTTGGAGAGATATCGGTCTGTAGTTGGTGGCAGCATGGGGGTCATCGGCCTTAAAGATGGGAATAACACGGGAGACCTTCCAGGCATCAGGGACTCTGCCTGTGATGAGCGACAGATTAAAGAGTCTGCAGAGCAGGGGCTATTTTAACGTGCCTCCTGGCACGTTCGTGCAGTGAGATTAAAAATCCGTGCAGTGAGAATTCAAAATCCGTGCTTAAAATATATATACCCCATTAAGATTCAACACTGCGTTTTGGGCTAAAATAAAGTAAACTTACTAACTTGCTAAAGTAACGCTTTGCGCACACTGCTGGTCCATCAAATACCAGTCGGCGTCACCTTCATTTTGAGCTAAAATAGTCTGAAATTGAACATTTTTGCGCGGAAAGAGTGGAACTGAAGTTGTACTGAGGAATGGGAGTATTGGAGGCGTCAGCACGGCTGAAACACTTAGCAAAAAACTGACTAAAGGTATTGGCTATGTCAGTAGGAGAGCTACATAGCACAAACGCCATTGTAATGGATGGAGTCAGGAATGGTTGCTTGACCAGAACGAGTTTTACAGTAACCCCAAAAACGCTTACTTAGTGTTATCTACTTTCGTACAGAATGCTTTCATATTCAGAGCTTGCACAAATAAATACTGACAAAAAACAGATGAAACTTAGTATTTAGATCCCAAATGACTAAACTTTTCTTGTTTGAACTCACAGATCCGTAAATACCTTAATTTTATTTTTGTAAACATTTTTTTGCAAAATGTTTTTGTAAACGCTTAAACAAATTACATGTACGTGAGAATATTTTGCAGTAAGTTTTCAAAAAATGTTTTTAAATGTTATAAAAACGTTTTATATCATTTATATACCCTTTATATAACCCAACATTTGAACGTTTTCTGGCAAGCTTTTTTAACCTTTTGCGAATAATGTGAAAAACGTTTTGCTGGGGTTTTACATCTTGGCTTTTGTTTTTGAATCAAGTGCACCGATTCCATATAAAAAATCACACAAGGTAGGCAAATAAACGGGCTTTCCATTTACGTAAGAGAATTTCGTATTTTCTCAATATTTAGAGAACTGTGATACAACCATCCCACGTACATTTTTATTGGGACACCATGTATGCTAAATCGCCGTTATGTCATGCTCCATTACTTGAGTCAAATTAATCGCGTATCTCATCTCTCTGTATTTCTAGAGGTCAAAATCTGCAAAGAAGAAACCTAGAACTAGGATTAGCGCCCTCCAGGAGGCATTTCTAAATATTCTCATTTGCATTATTTATTTTAAATTAGCTTCGTAAACCAATGGCATATTATTTTCAAATAATTATCTACGTAATAATTTTGTGTTTCTGAGTATATCCCATTCCAATTTCCCCACCATTTCAATGCTCAATATATTTTATTGGACATAAAAAAGTGCATGTCAATATAGCATTAATCAATCATATATCCTGGTAGTTAGAAAGTACATATTTTGATAGCTAATTTTACTTTCATTGAAATTACCTTGTAAAAATATACAAAGTAACTATTTGTCACGTACTAAGCTTACCTTATGCGTGTTAAAAAATAACGCAAGCTACTTTTTCTCTATTACAAGAAGGCATTATCTTAGTGTTGTGAAGCAGTTTACCGTTTGTTTGACGAGATATTGCTTATAAATAGTCAAGTACTGTTTCTAGTTGAGAATATAAGCTGATATTGTGTCATGCTCTTGCTACATTTATTTTGTTCTGGCGTTGATGTATTTATATTTACCGTCTGCTTACAAATTAGAAATGTGAAAGTAGATTTTAGTTTTTGAACAAGGGTTCCAAATATCACTTATAGGAAGGAACCTTTTATGAATATAACCCAAGGTATAATTCTTGTCAAAAGTCAATCAAGTTCAAGTTCAAGTTCAGGTTTATTTCACCATCATCATATAATATAGGTAACAAAATATAGAGAAAAGGATGGTAGGACAATCACAAGAGCAAAGCTCGAAAGACGTGATTGCCCTCAGTGCAAAAACGAAAAGACGCCTACAAACAACAGACAAAGACGGGGGTGAAAAACGGCAGACTGACAGTACTAGTGCAGACAGACAAAGACGTTGGCAATGGCATTTAAGGAAAATTATGGAGAGGGATAGAAGTATGTATATGTTAACTTAAAGGTCCGTAACCCGATCGACAGCATCATCCCCCGATTTTTTTCATTGTTGATGAGGTTTTGGTATCACATAATAGATACTATTTTTCTCATTACTATCCTGAAATTTGACGCTCCAAGTCGATGTATTTCCGGAGAAATCATGAATCACAGCGGTTTTTTACAGGTATACCAGTTTGGAACAAATGAAAAATGCTAAGTCACCTGGCATTGATAATGTAGCTTCTGAGTTGTGGAAGGCAACTGGGAAAGAAGGGATAGACCTAATGTGGCGTCTATGTGGTATCATCTGGAAAAAGAAGAAATGGCCGAGAGACTGGTGCAGGGCAGTATTTATTCCACTGCCAAAGAAGGGAAATTTGAAAGAGTGTGCCAATCACCGGACCATCAGCCTGATTTGTCATGCAAGTAAAGTGCTTCTGAAGATCATCATCAAGAGAATGAAGAACAAAATGGAGCAGGAAATATCTGATGAGCAGGCAGGATTTCGTGAAGGAAGGGGTACTAGGGACCAAATTGTCAATATCAGGAATGTGATTGAGAAATGCAGAGAGCATAGACTTCCTCTTTACATGTGCTTCATAGATTACAGTAAAGCTTTTGACTGTGTTAGCCACCCTCAGATGTGGGAAACTATGAAAAGATGGGTTTTCCAAGTCATCTTGTGGATCTGATCAGCTGCTTATATGAAGACCAAGAATCGGCAGTCAGAACAAGTAGTGGAGACACAGATTGGTTCAAGATTGGAAGAGGCTTACGACAGGGCTGTGTGCTATCACCAAACCTATTTAACATCTACTCTGAAGACATAATGAGAACAGCTTTGGAGGGGTTTGAAGGTGGAGTGAAGTTTGGCGGTACAAGAATTACTAACCTGAGGTACGCCGATGATACCACTCTTATTTGTAGCAGCAGAGTAGAGCTGATTGATCTTTTGAAGCGCATCAAAGAGGCCAGTGAAGAAAAACACCTTCTCCTGAACACAAAGAAGACAAAATAATGGTTGTAGACAGAGAGAGAAAAAGTGATGAGTTTGTGATAGATGGACAACAGATTGAGGAGGTGAAGCAATTTGAATATCTGGGTTCAATGATTAACAACAGTGGTGACAGCACAACTGAAATTAAGAGAAGACTGGCTATTGCAAGGACAACTGTGCAGGGCATGTCAAGCATATGGAAAAGCAGAGGCCTATCCATTGACCTCAAGGTACGCCTACTTCGTGCAACTGTGTTTTCCATTGCCACTTATGGATGCGAGTCTTGGGCTATGACCAAGAATGATAGGAAAAGAGTAGATGCTTTTGAGATGTGGTGTTACAGGAGGCTTCTACGAGTGACATGGAAAGACAGGAGAACAAATTCCTGGATCCTTGACAAGATTGGTACAAGTCTAACCATCAGAAGCGGCATAATGGAGAGAAAGCTGAAGTACTTTGGCCATATTGTCAGGAAACATGGAGGTGTAGAAAAACAGATTTTGCAAGGGGCCATGGAAGGCAAACGAGGAAGAGGACGTCCACCAACATCTTGGACTAATGATGTGAAGCTGGTTTCTAACCAGGGAATGCAAGGTGCAACACACTTGGCATCGGATCGAGTGAGATGGCGTACTCTTGTGAAGACCACAGCAGCGCTACACAGCGCCACCTGACACAGAGAGAGAAACAATGGTAAATACTTTGGAATTCTGGGAGGGAATTATGAACGAAATATCAGTCACCGCAACAGCTACTTTGGTTTCGCGTCATACACATTCTGTGAAAAAAAGCGAACCACACTAACTGCTGAGGAGACGGTTTGCCGTATATAGTTATTAAAACGGCAAGAGTAAGTGTGGTGTGCCAAATAGCTCAATTGACTAGCGCGTTTGTTTTTACCCGAGAGGTACCCGGTTCAAAACCCGGTCTCGGAAGGGTTTTTTTCCTCTCCATTTTACCCAAACTTTTTTTATATTCATTTGAAATGTACATATTGCAAGGGGAAATATATTTTGTTTCCTTTTTTTCTGAAACGGTACGAAAATAAAAACATTTTCCGTTCAATACGGGCCGGGCATTGTACAGCATGTCAGCATTCGTCTTTTCCTTCCCAGAATTCATTTCACGTATACCAAGGTATTGGATTGCAAATTTGGCTATTTATTCACATTTACGCTGAAAATGCTCTCGTTTTTTCACAAAGCAGCATAAAGGAGGCGATATTTGATATTATTATGTAATTTTAAAGACAATCCATATCCAAAACCAATAGGGTTACCCCCCTTTAAGTACAACTTACAATATTATGATACAATTCTGAATACAATATATCTATGAGTATGAAGAAATTAAGTAATCTTTATAGTTGCGTTTAAAAGAATTAGGAGACAAAGCCATTTTGATTACGTCGGGGATAGAATTCCAAAGCAATGGACCCTGCCTCCTAATAGTGTTTCTAGCCAAATCATATTTGAATATTGCAGGACGAAAACAATGGGATGAACGAGTGGAATAACTATGGATGGCCATATTTTTAACGAAGTAATTTGAAAAATTAGACGGCATGTTGTTAATACTGATATTATACATAAATAAAGCTTTGATGAGTTTATGAATGTCAAAAATATTCAAAGTATTTAGCTGAGAAAATAAAGGCGACGTGTGGGCCAACCAGGTTGAATTAGTACATAACCTGATAATCCTCTTTTGTTTAACAAAAATAGAATTCAAATTACAGTTGTTGGGATCTGCCCAAATTATATTACAGTAGTATAAATGGGGTAAAACAAGTGTATTGTACAAGGTAAATAACGTATTACACGAAAGAATATGCTTAAGACGATACAGAATTCCACTATACCTTGAAACAATATTGGTAACATAAGAATTGTGAGCATACCATGTAAGAGATTCATCAAGAATAACACCCAAAAATTTTGTATGAGTTACTTTAACAAGTTCAATGCCATCAATAAAAATGCGTGTATTGTGATAAGTGCGATTACTTAAGAGCAATGTTTTATGTGTGTTTGTTGATCGTTTGTCATTCAAAAGGCCTTTTCTATTTTGATCTAATTTTGATCTAAACATAACGAAACATACACAAGAAAGAAGCTTAGATTACTGGGAATAGCATAGCATAATTTTTTCCTTTGAGTAGGGGGGTCAAAGAAAGAAACAAATTTGTTCAGTGATACTTCCCGTTTTTAGTGATCGCTCACTTACTTAGCTAGTGTAGGGCCCGCTTGGATCACGGGCATCCTACTAATTAATTAATTAATTAATTAATTAATTAATTAATTATGTGTTCCATCAATTTCTAATTCTCCATATTTGCATTTTCTTAACACTTTAGTATTGCTCTTACAGCTTCCTATGAAATATTTTAAAATGCATCAGCCACCGCGCCAGATGAACAACCTATATTTTAGTAAACATTTACTGAGCAATTAAAATGTATCTCGAACCATGAAGTTCAATCGTTTTGTTGAGATACGGTATGCTGATTCAATTGACAGTGGTAGCAACATTTGTGTACTGAAAATATACTTGAACCTAGTGTATGCAAATTTAGCATACATGTGACCATTTGTAATTTTAAAAAACTGTTTATATCAATGATCTACTATAATCAGTTTTTGAATGAGATCGGATGATACTCCAAAATGTATAACAGAAAAACGTGTATTTTAACGTAACGAGAAAGGTTTTCAACAAATCTCAACATACCTAGTTGGCAGCCAGTGAAAAATATTCAGTGTTATCGAGCAATTAAACCTGGGATCACCAGATCGATGCTCTACCAATTGAGATAATGCGGGTATTTTACATGTTTAGTCCTACAAGACTGTTGTTATTAACATCAATGAATAGACGACCCTGTGTAGCTTTACATTGCTATATAACATAATTACACATATAAAGAAGGTATTGGGATTACAACATCACCTTAATTAGATATGTTACAATGTGTATTGGTAAGACGAGAGTTAAATACTTCGCTTAATAGTGAAAGTTTATCTTATCTTGCATCGCACTAACCTAATTTAGCAGTAGTAATAAAAACGTGTTTAATAAATGGGCTCCCAGAGGTCTCATAAGCTTATATAATTTAGACTAATGGGTTCGAAACGTAATAGTATTATCTGACCGCGATCTGAGATATTAAACACCTGACACAGTTATTATAAGTGCTACTATAACAGTATTACTATAGTAAGTGCAATACCATAGTTTTCTTGGATATACGCTTAATAACGATATTTTGCAATAACAGTATTATAATGGAATCTTATTTTATTTGATTGTATCATTTGTATGGTTTTATTTAAATGTCAGTACTCCCATTCCTTATATTATTAATTGAATAGATAGTGAATATATGTTTTGTTTATAAAACCCTACGTGCATAAAATTGGTTCAAAGCTGCAGACTACATGTGTTCTTGCTAAGGCTATCGGGTTGATACTGAATAGTAATTCGTTTATCATTTTCAGAAAAGGCAAAGAAAGCATAGCGTGATTTGCATGTTAGGATTTCCAATTGGTAAATTCTGTGATTAAATCTGATACACCTCCGCTGGGGCTGAGTTAATGATATGACGCGTGCATACCTAGCATCAGTCAAAAGGGTTAGATGACTTTGTTTTCCATTAACCGTTAAATTCAATTCAGTGTTTTGTATGGAAATTTAGTTATCTTATATTTAAATATGGGCTAATGCACTGGGAATATTTTTCATAGGATGGTCGATGCTACAATGTCTACTTTTTTTATCCGCTTATATGAGTACGTTCATCGTAGCGAATACCGTATACATATTAACGCGACTTTTGACGTTGTTTCTTTCGTAAAATTCAGCTTTTTTGATGTATGTAGGCCTACTTTGTTATGTTTTTTTACAAGGAAAGAAAATCCAGATTTGTAAACTCAAACTGCACTATTGTATGGACTTATTTCACTATTTTACTCGTGTTCGCAATTTAAAACGAAAGAAAATCGTTTTTTGTACCAGCTGGACACATGCGTGCAACAACGCATCGCGTGCGTAGTCGCATAGTTTGTTAACGCATAGATACGCTACGAATACGCGATGCTTATCTGTGGAAGCACCACGGAAGCACTAATTTCACTAAAACCTAGTGGTCAAATGGCTCCGTTTTGACTGATAAAATGTGAGTTTTTTCAAGTTCTTTCCCCGATTAAAATATCAAGAAAAAGGAATGGCGCCTCAATTTAAGAAGTAAAAAATGGAAAGTGTTTTTTTTTGTTTTTGTTTTTTTTGTTATGTGTACCAAAAAAATGACAAAAATTAACTTTTTTTGTGATTTTCTTCATAACTGTTGTTTTCACACCTAATCTGTATTTATATTTAGATTCATTGATGGCTTGCCTTTACAAAAATGTATACTTTTATATGTCTTGCGAGAATAATCACAAAGTTAAGGAACTTTTACTACATGCTTTAAATGTTTGTAATTCCGATTTTCGAACTTCTGCGCTATAAGGAGTGGCGAAAAAGTTTGAGTGTGGCATATAATTCCGATTTAAAATTGTTTTGTACAGTATAATTTCATACATATTGATGATATTGTAACACAACGTTAAATGCCATTTCTATCAGCCAAAAGGGAAAGTATTTAGCTTTTCATTGATTAAAACAACATACCTCATGAAACATTATTCCAGTTGTGATGAAAATGTCAGCTATAGCGTCACATCTACTTCACAATTTGCCCTACAAACAGAAATAAAATATTTTACCTTGAATAGACGACATACTTCCCACGCCTTAAGAAGAGTATTACCATTAAAACCTTGCTCTTGTAATTTCTTGTCTACTTTATTGCCTTGCAAATCTTTCTTCAGTAATCTCACTAATTTGTTCTTGTTTCTATCTTCAACAACTTATTTTTTTATCCTTACATCATGCTTACTCTATTTATATCGTCATTGTAATGGATAACATGAATGCATTGACGGATGTTGTATGCGTTTAGCTTGCAAATAGTTGTTTTTCAATATATTCAATTTCAATGTCAATAAGACTAGGTTTAAGACAGAATCAATAGTCAATTTGTTTATTTTTAGCTTATCACCATAATATGCATAGGCGTAGATCTCGGGGTGGGTTGCGGTGGTAGGGGGTGGTGGGGTGATAAATCCCCCCAATATTTTGCCATGGGGGATGGTCCATACAACTACCCCCACCCCCGATGTTGAGGCCTGGGTTTCTGACATTTGTACAATCAACTTTATCTATTCTGTCGCCATAAGTGCTGGATTCATTATACTTTTTTCCTACCCCGTCCCCCCAACATCAAAAAGAAATCTACGCCACCATGGCCACTGAAAATATGTGGCATTTTTGACAGTATGTAACTTTGAAGTGATGTACGTCAGTAGAAGCGCTCATTACAAAGTATAGAAGAATCTTGAGAAATTCCATTAACTCGTGCAAATATACGTGTAATTGTCCAGATTAAACTAAACAAGGTCTTCTCGATTCTTCAATCAAGCTTTAAATCCATACGCAAAAAGGCGTGAATATCATTCTTGTATTGTACAAGGACCTTTCCGGAAATATATAGATTTACATCCTTATGAGTATGACCACATCATTGGTCACTTGCCATCTAGTGCACGGGTCCACATATTAATTGGTCTCCCATTACCAATATATCATCAAAATTTTAAGCAACTCGCATGTTGTCGAGAAATCTAATACTAAATCAGAAAATACTAGGTTGCCGTCCGACACTTAGTTATTGCGTAATTTTGTTTGCAGCAGTGCTAATAAAATTGGGATGTAACTCGATGAAATGTCGAAACGTAATTGTCCCTAGGCAAAAGATGTTCAACCGTGTGCTGGATGTTAAGAGTAGAACTCGGACATTTTTTCTGTGGAGATGTCATGTTTATATAGCTTTTACACTACAAATGTTATCAACAATGATAAAAAAAAGAACAGTAACAAATTGCAATTGTGTCCTTTACAAAACAAATTTAACTGTTTGATACAAATGCACAAAAACCTAAATACAAAAACTAAAACAGAAACGGTTCAGAATACTAATAAAAAATATGTGACATATTTTAGCACTCGTGTCAGCCTTGAATAGTCAATGTCTGTATATGACAGGCGATACGAATCACTGTTTTAAAAAAGATGTGTAGTTATTTTAAACTTCGTTTACATTTTATTGTTTTTCATGCATGGAAGTAAATATCATTCTAGGAGCAAATCGTTAACATATCATTTTAGAGGAACATGTTAAAAGATAACGTAACGCTTGTCTGACTTATTTTATCATGTATTCTGTGTAGGCGTGTAAGATACCTTACAGTAATCATGGCTTTCCGTTTTGTAGGATTCGAGCAACACAATCGCCCGAGGACAAAGTTCTTGCCTCAAGTACATTCAGGAATTACTTTTTATATGAGTTCCGTATCTCGAACTCTTAATTTCTCATGCATAGTAAGTAGCAGTAACTGTAATAGCAGCAGGTTTTGAAACAATATAAAATAGTGGAGATTTTTCTGGTTGAGATAGATTGAATATAAATATTAAGAAACTAATGAGAGACCTTCGGACCTCGATAACAGCCAGCAATATTTAAAGGAGTGTGATTGGATTTTATTATGCATTTTCAACTGTATTGAATGATATTGACAAACACTCCATACCAAGTGGCGTAGCCTAGTGGGGTGGGGTGGGGATGGGTGTGGGTGGGATGATAAAGAGGGCAGCCAATTTTTGACCATTTTCGTCAAAGTTTGACCCCCCTCCTAAAAGTTGTCTTGCCACCCAACCCACACCTCCCCCCTGCCCGCTCTCAGAAAAAATGCTGGCTACCCCACTGTCCCTACCCATACTGGAGAAAATTATACATTAGTGTGAGAAATACATGGGATATACCCATTTGGATAAAGTTTGATTTACAAAATTACAACATTACTTTTACGACGTACAGGGCCAATGGGAAAACACAGTCTTTCAACTTTCAAACAAATTATATATTTTGATGATGAAATAGTAGGATGATGTTAGGAAAGCACCATTTGATTCTCATTTCGCTGCCTTTGGCGGCAATTTGCGCCGACTTGCGGATATTTTTTCTCTTCAATTATTTATTTATACAGAGTTGGGTGGGGGATATTTTTTAATTTTACTCATTAGTGAGGAGAATTTTTTTTTTTTTCGTCTCAGTATTGGGCAAAGATTTTTTTTCAAAACACTAGGTACATCTCACCTCCTGGAAATCTAATGGTGCGCCCCTAGCTTAGAAAGAAGCTGTTAAACATTCAAAATGGTGTAACACTTTTCATACTGAGCCACGTGTTGTAACACATACTACGGAGAGGCGGTGTATTATCACCGTTATACGACCGAGTTTGTAATAAATAATACTATTGGTTTTACGTTTCCAACATAATGTTGCTATGACGTCATAATGCTGACGCGCCCTCGCAAATTTGGTAAATTCTAATATGTACAAAGGTATAGGTAAAATTGGTTTTAAAATAAACTACGAAACTTATTATTTTCGACGCTTTTTTGCAGAGAAATATCGTAAAAATATTTTTGAAGTGAACTTGTGTAATCTATTATGTACATTTTGATATTATTATACTGTGCCCATACACTTGGAAAAAATAATCACAATTTCATAACTGAACCATATTGGGGTAAATTTGTTTTTTAATAGATGTACTAATTCGGTATATTATGACACCCCATTGAGTCTAATGTGACTTCAATAAGCAAAGTTACACGCATTTGTTTAAACGAAGGTTTAGTTTTAAAAGTGACAACATGGCCTATTCAAAATTCCACGAAGTAAACATCTGGTTTGAGAGTGGCGAATGGCTTATTTGTGCGTGCCCTTAATTTAAAAAAAAATAATAATAAATAAATAAAGAAAACTGAAACAAAAGAGCTGACAAATAAAATGAAAGTAATGAAAAGTACAGATAAGTAAAAACTGCTTTAAATAAAGCTCCATTGAAGAAACTGTGTTGTTTCTTTGTTGCGCTTGTCGGAATCTTTTTGCGCCGTGTATAGGCCAGTTTGTCACTTTTAAAACTGGACCTTCGTCTATTTAATTGCTTGTAACTTTACTTCTTGAGGTCACATTGGATTCAATGGGGTGTCATAATGTACACAATTATATTTTTAAAACAAATTACCCCAGTTTTGAAATTGTGATCATTTTTCCAAGTGTAAGGATACCTTTTTGGCGTAGTATTGGTGGCTTCTTTATCTCTCGATCTCTGAGTTTTTTCTTTCCTTCCTTTTTCTTTCCATTCCCCTTGTTTGTACGTGTAACATTTCTGTTAAAATGCCGTCCTCTGTAGGGTTTACCAGAATGAGGTAAACGACCTGGACATGTAGTTACCGGGAAGATGACATTTTAAACCGCTTGTAAATCTAGGTATTCCGAAATGTTAATTGAAGGAATTCACGAAATTAAGCTCGTAGCTAATATAGCATACTGTAACACTACTCTGAACCTGAAGCGGTTTTTGTGTTATTTTTAAACTATTCTGAACATTCTTGGATGATCAAAAGAAACCGTATCACACGGTAAAATGTACAACATGTTAATGCTGGCCCTGTCCGGATCCAATAACAGATCATAATGATCTAATCAGTTACTACGGTTCCGTCGCTAAGAAATATAGTAAGCTTACATCAAAATAATTAAGTGATACAAAGATTTATTTTCAGTAATATGAATTTAATTATAACAGATGTGTTATATAACATATTCTGTAAAATAACTAGTAATATCATCTCAACCATAATTAATTCTAATTATAAATATAAAAGGATCCACGCAGTTTGAATATTGTATTTTATTTTAGAGACAATGCAGGAATGCAGCAGTTTAATCAAACGCCGTAGGTGCAGCTTGCATGAATGTATTTGTTCAAGTTTTAGAATACCAATTATTATGTGTTTTGACGGTCAATGACAGGCATAAATTATCGTTATATAGTTGTGAAGAATATGGCTATTCAACCCATACAATATGCTTTTCCATGTGGGCAAATATTTCTAAAGAAACCTTCTTCTCTTTTTTTTAATGCATTGAATTAAAAACACAGAGTGCTTTTTTATAGTTTTTTCTTTAAGTTATAGTAATAAAATGACCACTCAAGCCACGGTGACATTTGTAGGCTGAGCGGTAAGTGTAGAAAGGAAAATGTTGACGTTTTATATTGAATTTATTTCCGGACATGATAAAGTGAATATACGACACTGTATTTGGATAAGGTATAAGCGCTAAATAAATAAACACCACATACTAATGTAATTAGCTAACTACGTACCAGACACCTTTTGTGTTTCAGACATTCTATTTGACGTTGCTCTCATCTGTTGAATGTAAGATAATTTATCTTGGGAATTACTTGTTCCATATACTTGAAAAACATGGCTATTTATGAGCTTGGATAACTTAAGCAAAGTGACTTAACGAAACTAAATAATGAAACGCATCCGAATAATCATTAATTTCGTGTTTGTACGTATGATTAAAGCCATAATGTATAATTTCGGTCAAATTTTATTGTGTTTTTCTTTTTCAAAGCGTATTACATAATATTAATTAATACCAACTGTCAAAGAGGTTTCTGATCATTTTAAACCGAAATAATGAGGCAAACTTAAAGAAGACCACTAAGTTAATTGCCTAATAAAACCGGGTATAGTTGGTTTTAATCAAATACAATTACAATCGTGCAAAAAGTAGAAATATAAAAAACATAGAGGGCGACCTTGTGAGCAAATCACTCATTATTGCTTTAAGGTATTTGAGGAGGGGGTTGTAAGGGCTACCTTTGGTTTCTACAGTTAAATGCATGATTTTCTATAGTTAAATCCATGATTTTCATTTCGGTTTTGTAAAATTATTTACTGACCTTTTACTTGTTGTTAGGTTGCAAGCCATTTCTTATATATGTATACATTGGTACCAAATGTAACGGTATATGAGGTTTATAATTGAAAAATAGGGGGTTCGTAGTCCATGTTACAAAACATGCTCGGGAGTTCCAGGATTAAAGCAATTTTGATTTAATTACAGTTTATAGTGAAGTTCAATCAATCAAACCAGGATCAAATCATAACACAAGGATTGATATCTGGAAACTATACTAAGGAAGGACTTCAAGTCTTCCAGGGACTTAAAAGGTACCATTGTAATTTACTATATATTAGCATTTTTAGCATTAGCAAGAGTGAGTTGTGCAAACACATGACCATCTTACTCAAGAGGGAATAGATATAAGCATTCATATGCGGACTGTAATTTTCTTGCTAAAGGAAAACAAGCTGAATTGTGTACTGTGGAAACTGTCTACACCTTGAAGTCTATCAAAACAACCCTTCAGGAATTTTCCATACGACCAATAATACCAGGTTTGGAATACAGGATCACCGTGTGGAAAAATATGTCAGAAAATAATAATATAATAATGCAAAAGTTAAAACCATACATATACGTAGTATTCAGTACGTCTTCGGAAAATAGCTTGAAGAATTGACCCTACACATCATCAGGTGTCCACAATTTATTGTCCCTAGACGAATCTTGCTACAAAACAAGCGCGTGTTTTTTGATAAATCTAATTACGCAAACAAAGATGCTTCAATTGAAAGTACACCTTAAAACTTCCCCACGAGGTAATGAAAGGTGAATTACTTTGGACACTTTAGATAGAGCTTGCAGAACGTAATTTAGGATTAATTAAATTTACATTCGTCATTTCGAGAGTGTAAGGCATGATTTCTGATAGGGCCATGGGGTCAGTAAAATAAAATACAACGTCAACATCTTAATATCATATCTTACTACAATTATTAAATTTAGTGAGCGAAATTGGGAATCACGTTTAGGAAATCTAATTTCTGCTATTTGAGATGTAAAGAATATGGTGCCAGCTGCCACTAAAATGTCATGGCATGTACAAATCTTATGCCATAATGTGGTAAACCAAGCTATAAAGACTACATGTAAATTACAACAGTTGCGCTGCCGACCGGGAGAATACGTTTGTCAAAGGGTTCGAGCCTCAGGTGAGAATTCTCTTCCTCTACTAAAATGTTCCTATAAGGTCGGAAATCCTACAAATAACTAAATAAATAAATGTCAGTGATTTAACGTTCGCTACACCTAAGCTACACTTCAACAATTATTCCGCTGACATTTGGATATATCAGAATCATTTTCGCTTGCACAAGTCCACAACTAATGCGCAAGTACTTTTAGCCGACCTAGATTTTGATTACCCCGGGCAGCTCCCCATTTTACACCTGGGTGGAGTGAAGAAATTGTGAATAAGGCCGTCTTGTCCAAGGACGCAACAGACTGGCCGTGGTGGGGCTCGAACCTTCCGATTATGAAGCTCGCGTCCCAAACTTTAAGCCACCGTGCTTCCCGTACAATTGTGTTCAGGTAATAAAATTGTAGAACTTCTTCTCATACACTGTTTAGCAGTTGCAGATTATAGGGAGTGTATGTGCAATGTCTTGTGGTGCAGAGGTCACGTAAAGGCATTCGTCCCGTTTACAGGAAGAGTACAACCATGTGTACGTTAGATGCAAGGGTGCTTGATGTGATCATTTATTTTTTCTAACAAATCATTATTATAATTTTCAATTCTAGACCCGAATAGTACCACCAGCTATCACACTAAGAAACTGCATATACACATATATTTTGTGGCAATTTTTAACATAGAGTTTCATTTCTATATCAAATGATTCACCTTTTTGGCGGTAATTTTAATTGTATAATCTGTACATTTGTGTGCAAATTGAGGGCGCTATTTACATATATTTTAAATTTAAATTTACCAAATAATACGAGTTATATCTTACATTTCATGATAAATAGCTTTTTGAAAATCCCCTTGCCTGCCCCTTGTAAAGATTCAAATAAGATTTTAGAAAAATAGCGCCATCATTGTTTAACCTTTCTTTAAAATGACTCAGTTTTACATGCCATCAATTGGAAAAGAGTATGGGCACCATTCACAGTTTTGATAACTGCAATCATCCTAGGTTCCAATATCGTTCATAGGTAAGGGGCTGTGCAATAATTATGAGCCATGAGGGAGGTAAATTTGGGGTGCAAGCAATTTTTTTTTTTTTATACAGGAAGAAGAAGAATGATAAGAGAGATACGAATGAACGCATGTACCATAACCACTACGCAATTGCAATGCAATAAAAGTCTTTGAACAAGTTCATTTGAAATGTTAGATTTAGCCGTTAATGGTTTCATCAGACTGGCAACCCATCACATATGTTTCCTTTTATGTGCGACAGAAACCACTGAGAGAGTGATGAGTTGGTCAAAGATGATATTGAGTGTATAGGTCACCTCGTCCTTATTCAGAGTGTCTTTTTCCTTTTCGGCGTTAACAGTAAATACAATACAATAATGTTCTTTGAAAACATAAAAATCGATTCAATGTAATGCAATATAATTATATTATTACTATTAAAATGATTAAATGACCGATTACTGCTTAACACCTGAAATGACCGCACATATTATGTAAGAACAGAGTATACCGATTCTTAATAACAAATTAAAACGTAACTAATTAGTTTACGTCTCTCTGTGGTTTGTTTCTCTGGTTAGTTAGCTTTTTATTGCAAATCGTTATAATTAAATAGCCATATACAGCCGTTGCTAGC
>NC_092628.1:83933638-83970113 GCF_039555335.1 Amphiura filiformis
ATGTTTGAGTTCTGAATAAAAATGCAATGAGATTTGCTGAGCTTAGAGCACATTAATAATAACTAAATTGCCACAAAAAACATACCCCCAAAACCTCAACCCTACCCATTTCCATAAGCTTGATCCCCTACACACAAGTGATTACATAGTCGCCACATTGCAGTGAGAAAATTTATGATATTTTGTATTTCATTCCTACAACATTTACGGATTGAATGTTATCTTATTAAAAGGAATTTTGATTAATATTAATCTTCTACTATTATGATTCTCCTGCATGGTGACAATTTCTGTTACCTTTTGCCTTGTAAATCTCAAAAAGGCATTTTAGCACGATAAACCACGGGTCACAATACTTTTCGTATGTGACTATTCACTGCAATACTTAAACAGACTTTCTTGACAAAAGATTATTGTACCAGCATTAACATTGTTTGCAAAGGTCATTACAGTTTATGATGTCAGCATATATCTGTAACCTTCTTGATAATATGTTGCTCCAGATTAGAGACGTAAGTGTCATGACTGTATAACTCAGCACCGGAAAGTTGGGGCTTTGTGCTTTGCCTCATCACTATAAAGTCATCAATAATATACTGACCAACTGCTTACACACACACAAAATAATTTAATATCATCATGATTCCTAAACGGCCTTTTACAACTATGGACTAAATAGTGTGGTTATGTCGAACAAGATTAGATGAAGGAATACATTTGTTAATGTGGCTACACTAGATATAGATAGACAACACACGGGTAGAAATAGGGTCCCTACGGATACCACACGACCATGCAGTTATTTTTCATCATTTCATTTAACATAAGTTCACCTTACTACTGAATTTGCCTTCAGGAAGACAGTGAGTGATTGCCACACGCATTTCTCCTCAAGTTTTCCCAGTCCTGCTTACTGATAAAAAGCCACGTGAGTCTGAAACCGTACATTGAAATGATTACAATTCTTGTCCTTCCTAACGGCACCTTTATAGCTACGTTTTTCCAAATTATTTGATTAATCAATATAAAATGCAAGGTGAGGTATTTTGCGTTCTGTTAAAGGCATTACAAGACATTGAAATTTCGTGTTTATTGTACAGGTGACGAAGGTATCTACGCTTTTCTTAAGTACGCATTTCTGCAAGCGAAAGGCTAGTGCCTTGAATAATCTAATTTAAAACGTATCTTTGCAAATACTTAACTAGGTCAGTTAAAGGATTAATAATTTATAAGACACTTTCATTATTCATAGCCGCATTGAAAATAATAACATATGTAAATTTAAAGGAATCTAAATTCGCGGTCATATGCTGCGATTAAGTCTTTTCAGAATATAAGCTGAGAAAGTCAATAATATTTATACTAATTATTTTCCAGAGACCAATTGTTAAAAATTGGCACATTTCCCTGTAAGGCTCGTGTTTGTGAGAACAAAATGCATACACTGAACGTTTCTTGTTAATATTGTTATATTATGAACCAAAGAACATGTTAAACTGCAAAAAGTTCCATTGTCAGTGGTAATCCAAAATAACAGATGTGATCTTACTTTTGATTTAGTTTTTTGTTACTATTATCTCGTATTCGTAACTAACAAGAATATAATGAAATTGTCAGGGCTTGGAGCACCTGGTGAGCTTTAGAAAAGAACACGATAGATTATACTCAATTTACTTGTATAAAACGACGTAATCTGAATGTGACAAAATACAGGATTTGTCAAAGCAGCTTTATAAATGTTACCACAATATGATGTACGATCAAATCCTCGGGAGGAAATTTCATACACAATTTCATTGTGTATTGCCACCAGGTACATAATGTATAGCGCAGATAAATTTTTACATGGCAATGAAAAGATGTAGAGTATTCACTTGTTTTAAGCCTTAGCAGCTGCAATTAAGCAGTTAGTCTATTAAGTTTACCACTTCCTTTCTTTCAAACTCAATCTGTAAAGAAATATCCTGCTTAAAAAGCTGTTACAATTCTACCAATGCAGCAGTTTTTTTCTTGAGCCAGATATGTCGAAATCGATTATACATGCAGCAGACGCTTTTCATAAAATTAGGTTTGTAATCCGATTACCCAATTCTTAGTGGCTTTGTTTCGTGGTTGTGACTCTTAAATTTTCTATCAGGTAATACACTAATAACAAGGGCATTTTGTGTTAAAATATTTCAAATGCGTGGCTGATGACAGAGGTTGGGAAGTTCGGTAAAACGTTGAGGTAAATGCATCAGTTTGCAGTTACTAGGCTTACATTTAGAGGATCGATATTATGGTACAATTATGGTTAAAGTGTCGTAATTAATGGAATTAAAACCATTAATGACTTTAAAGCATAGGTATTCTCACCTGAAATATTGGTTGAATAAATGTTATTATCATTGATATTGTCTTTATAATGCATTGAGTCATGAAGCAATATTTATATCTAGACAGTTTATAGCGCATATTCTAAACCTAAGCTATGGCACGAGCATTTGGAGCATGACGTAATTCGCTCTCATAAATGCGTAGATACCTGTGTATTTAGTTATAAATGTTCACAAATACAAAATCCTATAGCACTTGAAATATTCTTTTCAAAAACATGCAATAACAAATTCCTTTACTTCATAGGTTAGTAAACCCTAGGAGGGTTGCAGTAACACTATTTTCCCCAATGCATGCATTAATGACATTGATGCTTGCTCAATATAAATCTAGTTTTCTATACTATTATTAGCCTTGCCTGGATGCAGCAGCTGAGTTAAAAGAAAAAAGTGACGGTTAGGAAATTTAGTAAATTGAGTCGTTTAGTCATAAATAACATATTCCCCCTCAGAGGACAGGTATGGTTTAGTCTTTATTCAAAATAAAATAACTCCGCGGAGCTAATACAGCATGTGTTTCATATCGAGACATCACATGATCAATGTTTTGACAGCTTTTTAACCACTTCAATATAAGCGTCATGTGTTATCGTCTTGCTCTAAACCCGCGGCTACGATTCACTTATTCTGAAATGAAAAATCAAAAACCGACATGAGGTTTTTCACACCGTAGTATATATTTGAAAGAAAATATATAATTAACGGTTTGCTTAAGCTTTTAGTACGATCATCTGTATATATTTATATATATTTTCAGAATATGACTTCTATGTGTAATTCAAATACCATAATCATGATATTCTTTAAATAACGAACGAACCTATGTTAAGATAAGTGTAATTAGACATTTTGACTGATTAAATTCATCACGAAATCTTGATTCCGAAGTTAAACAAATTTAGCGACATATGGCAATTTATTAACAAAAGACAAAATAGATAAAACACCGAGATTATATATACGACGTATATTCAATAACTTAACCAACATTATGAAGACCAACTAAAGCTAATAGTGAAAAAGCTTATTCAGTTTTCAAGAAATGCTGGTGGACAACAATCATCTAATGTAAATTTAACATTGGAAGATTTTTAAGGCAGATGTAAATCTACGATTTTACAAGAAAACGTCGTGGAATCGTCAACAGCAACCTCAAATCCAAAGCCTTGCAGCGCTCCAAATTTAAGAACAAGTAATTACCAGGAGTACCAATTTGTTCAATAACATGTTATAGAACTCATACAGTCAAGGTTCTCAAGTTGTGTTAAGACAACTGCAAAACAATGAGAGAGTTACGAAAATAGACCCTGGAAATAATGAAATTCTTGAAGCATTTCAATTTACACACATGCAGTTATTAAGTAACAACTTTGCTCTAAGGAATAAAAGCTATCAACGGCATTCGTCGTCAACAGAAATATAATATGAAGAAGCTTGCCTTCACAACTCATGAAGTGAAGAAAACCCTATATCTCGTACACGATTGGAATTTTATGCAAAAACAACACAAATTCTAAAAAACATGACTTTACAATAGAATATTATCAGGGTGACAGAGTTGCTGTGTGAAAATGTTCTTAAGAATTTTAGCTAGTATTGTCGAACTTATTATAATTCTGTTATAAATCATTTATTAATCATTAATTATTTTCGTATCGAATTGCTATATCTCTATATAATGTTATTTGTGTTCTTCCTTTTTTGATCTTTTTATCCTCCTTCATCTTCATCTTATTTTTGTTTTCTTCGCTTTGATAATCCCTGATTCTAATCTCTGGTTTGTGTCCTACATGAACAATTTTCCACTGGGATTTGTTATATCCCAGAGTATTTTAATATATTTAATACTTAAAAGTATTAAATACTTTGAAATTAAAATTAAATTAAAACACCTAAAGTGCTTACTAATCATATTTCCCAAATATGTAAATTTCCACAAAATTGCTACTTCAAATGATAAATTAAGGTACCATTTGCAGCAATTCAGTCGATGAAATTCAATCTAGACAAAACTGTAAAGAGCTCCCAGAATACAATAGAAATCAAAAGGAATATTGTACCGATTGGATTGTAATTAAAGTTGCTTATTTGATCAAATTCATGGACAATTATGAAATAAATATAGTTTCATTGTCATCTTGACAAGATGTGATTTGATACTTAACGAGACGTCTTACAGCTAGCTACACAGATGAAAATATTGAAGTAGGGACTTTATTTGCAATTAGCATTTAAATTTCAGCAATCGATGATGAGAAGCGAATTCGACACCACTGTAATTGAGGAACATTTCGGAACAAAATTGGTTCACAAAGACATGTAGCCGACAGACGGTTAAGTAACATGGGGTTTGAATAGTGCGTGTAAAGCGACGTAAATGTTACAATTAAATGGTGTTCCAATTACTTACTCTAGTCATTTAAAGGAATGCGTACATATACATGGTGGTAAAGACAAAATCAAACTGGAAAGCAACTGTAGTGCACCACAAATTGTTGAAAAATGTATAAAACTGCTTATTTTAATCGATTTATTACTCAATCACGAGTTGAAAAACATTAATCTAATATATGTGCTAAAATAATGTTCTTTAAGGGTGCATTGTGTGAAAACAAAGATATGATAAAACAATGTGAATGCCTTTATTTGAACGAAATTCACTTGGATGCTGGATATTACGTTTCAATTTAAATGTAAAATATTTCTTGTGTTGAGATATGGTTTAGTATGCAATATAATCTTGAAAACTGGATAGAGCCACAAAAACTCCAGACAAAGTAATTTATCATACCATGCAAACGTAAATGTGATACAGCCCATACTTACTTAAAAATAACACTCTATCACATAGAGACATCATACTCATGAGGACCTTTGGGATTGAATACAATCATAATGTTTTTTCTATCTATCATCAACCTTCTTCCCTCTTCTTAAGAGATTGGCAATTTCGAATGAAATGAAAATAGCCATGTCGCAAAGAGGCATACATGCGCCGCCATTCCTCGATCCCTCGTCGTTTGCTTTTAATGGCTTGTTCAACCTGCTGGGTTATTGTTGAATGTTCTAAAGAGACAGCACAGAAGATGAAAATTCATCATGTCCCATGATGCATATTTGTGTCGTCTATTGATACACTGATAGTAAATACCAACCAGTTGCTGTAACTCCCGCGTAACAATGGTCTGTTGTAGCCATCATTCGGTATTATCGGTGAGTGTGTTTAAACCTTCAAACACAGATTGCAGGTAATTGTCTGACCTACGATTATTTTATTGTATTTTCTCAGAGAAAGGCCATCCACGTGTTTTTAATTTCACTGTTACAAAGGTTTAATTTCAATGGTGCTAAGGTTTGCCGTAATAAATTGCGTCACGTCAGACTGAAACTGCTTTTCAAATGATAGATGAAAGCATTAATTTTTCTATACATTGGTACTCAATTGAACAGCATAATACGTTTTATCGAGGACGTCTAGTGAAGTGGTTACCACTCCCCCACCGTTAGATTTTTTTCAAAACCACTTGATGTAATTTGCATTCATTTTGTTAATATTATTGTAAAAGGAAGTTATTGAATGTGTTGGTGGCAAATGCAATATGCTACGCTTATTACAAAATCCTTGGGAGATCCTGACAGACAATGTGAATTTGAGTATAATTTGGTCTTATATCGATATCGGTGCCCTGAGAGGTGACTCTTTCTATCGCACCCTAAAAAATTGTGGTTTTGTTTTTTATTTAACACTATGCAAAATATTATGTGCTCGGTACAATTTTTTACATTATTAGGGTATATGATAGAAAGAGTGATCGGTCTCAACCAGGCCCGATAGTGTTAGGACCAAATTAGACACGGTGCCTTCAAACGTAATATTTAAAGAGTAGCCAATAGTGTGGTTATATTATAATGTTTGCAATGCATTCCGGGATTGAGATTAACCAATCACCACTGTTGCTCTTGTTGAACTACTCTGTTTAGTTCAGCTCTATTCAACCATACGTCCTGAGGGTGCTACTATCTTTGTGCATGCAACAAGACAGTTGTTCTTTGGCTGCGAGATAGATGTATCTTCCATTTGGAATAATAGAATAATATTGAAATCACTATTTATAAATTTCAAAACGATTTAGTACCTCTTATCTTTGTAAAACAAGGTACTAAAAAGGTTGTTTGCATCAGTAATTTTAGGCAAGTAGTATTGGCGATAAAGGTTACTTATTTAAAGACATAATATCTTTTTACAATTAATTTGATGTTTGCTTTCAAAAATAACTATATAACACATGCGTAACGTTTACACATGTCCCAGCTGACATATCATTGAAATCAGCAAATATTTTATTTGTGTGACAACGAAACAATATTGATTATTAAAACATTTTAACCCCCATTAAGACGGTTTAACCACCAGCAAAGCGGCCAAGATAGTAAGTCAGGCTTCGTTAAATCTGCCGCATTAGTTTTACCTCTTAAAATGACAAGAAAACTTTACTGCAAGTTGTTACTAATAGGGTTTTTTTTCACCACGAAATCGTATAATATGGTTTTTTAATTTAAAGATTTAAGTAACGTTTTTCAAACAATATGTGACTGGACACTACGAATGAGCCGTAAACTCGGCAAATTGTATTCTGAGGT
The DNA here is from genome assembly GCF_039555335.1 of Amphiura filiformis. Taxonomy (NCBI): domain Eukaryota; kingdom Metazoa; phylum Echinodermata; class Ophiuroidea; order Amphilepidida; family Amphiuridae; genus Amphiura; species Amphiura filiformis. The sequence goes on from NC_092628.1 coordinate 83,940,655, forward strand.
ATTTCATTCATAGGTATTTCAATTCGGTGCGACAAGTATCTCATCAAACACTGTTTAAACCAATTAATAATCCTATTGCTGAAGAGGATAACAAGCTTCTACCTATTTCTATAGAATCCTTGAATACTAAGTAGTTCTTGTTTTTGTTTGCTTTGGCTAAATCCCGTTCAAGTGGTGGATAACAAAGCATTGTTTTTTGTCTAGGTATGTATAACCAACAATTGACAATGAGAGGATATTCCTGAACCTCGTTCACTTTGGGATGATTTGAAATGACCGCCAATTATAACTGTTTGATATTTATTACCAGCAAAGTGGAAAAAGAGACACATATAGAGCCGAAAAGGGTACAATTTTTGTTGAAGGAACAGAGTTCAACAAACCATAACCCCGGTTCTGGATATCGTTTGAATTCAAATGATATACCATTTTAAAGCTTATGATATATATTTTCTAAACACGAAATAAAACAAAATTGACCGGGGTCGAATTTACAGCTGATTCTTGGTGTCCAGTCACACATTTTGCTGGGCAAATCCAATGAAAAAGTAACTCACTACTTATAGTTTTCGCATCAGGTCTGACGGCTTAATCACAAGTGACTTTAATAGTCCGCTGCTTTTCCCGCGAAACGGTTTGTTGATATTTCCCAGAAGTGATGATATTTTTGTTTTGATAAGTCAGTGGATCGTATAATGATCGAAAGAGACGATTGCTTTGGCCCCCTTTTTGCGAATTTTGATTGCTTCTCTTATTTTTCTGGTGAATGCGTTTGAGTTTCTGTCAAGAATTTTTGGCCCTTCCAAATTCGGAAAAAGGAGCCAAAAATCAACCGTGACGAAGGTATATCGTCTTTCTCGATCACGTATACGATTCACGGTGCTCAAAACAAAAACATCACTTCCGGGAAATGTCAACAAGCCGTTTCGCGGGAAAAGCAGTGGACCAAGTCAATTGTGATGAAGCCGTCAGACCCGATGGCGAACGCTAAAGTAGTGTGTTACTTTTTCATTGGATTTGCCTAGCAAAATGTTCGAATTATTTAATCTACAATCCTACAAATGTTCATATTAATTTTACTGAAACCCATAAAAAGGATCAATTCGATGCTTTTCAAAGTGTCGAAATCGAACTTTGTATAGAGTTACTTAAAATTGAATTTTCATAAAATATTTTTATAGATTCCCCACCTGTTTATCTATACTTCGTGTTTGCTTCCATGTTTATAGTACACGCTCATAAGATCGTGGGTGGAAATAATCTCTCTTCAATAGGTGTTATACTTTTAATTCATGAGCAATTCGCAGAATTACTTTGTTGTCCAATATTATTTCCTGCTAACACAGCATCCACATCTCTTCACTCTTCATATTCTTATGATCTATCTAGAGTTTTGGAATTAAATCTAATAATGGAACTTACTTTTTGCAACTATTGCGATGTTGCGTCTAGAACCACCAGACTTTGTCAGGCAACTGAACCGCTGGGCTGGTCACGTGATAGACGGCTAGGTATCACGTGACCAGCCCAGCGGGTCAGTTGCCTGATGAAGATTTAATTCCAAAACTCTGTTTCAAACTGGATGACTAAGAACATTCACTCATTTAATATAACATTATATTCTTTATCTTGCCATTTTTATAACATTGATATATTCTTAATCTTGCATTTTCCATTGTGAATGTGAATTGAGATGAAAACCAATATACTTCAACTTGATCTTAAAGTCCATTGTAATTATGACATTCTACATAGCCATGTGTAATTAAGGTTAGCAACTTTTTTTAAACTGTTGCGATTTGGTAGTTCACAGCATCTTGCGAATGGTAGTGTGCTTTGGCAAAAATTGCATTGATAATTTCATAGCGAGTGTGTAGAAGAATTCAATATCACAGACATACTTTTGTAGGTTCTGTTGTTTTAGAAACTCTTTAATTGCTCATATCTCATTGGAACTGGTTGCTCAATTTAAATGGGGTTTTCTGCACAATACAGCTTTGTAAATGCTTTTTTACATCAAATCTTTATTCAATCAATCAAAATTTAATATTTCCGAGTTCCGACTGATTTTGCTTGATCGCATCACATATATCTATCAAGTATCATCAATTCAAAGTGTACGGAGGAACGATCTAAGGAGAAAACAACAATCCGATCATCTTCAATGATCTCTTTCCTCAATAAAAAATGTCCTGACGTAGTGGAATCAGTTCACTGCCTTTCCATTAGTATATAAAAGTATTAAAACATATGAAAACATTGAATCTTGAATTTGGTCAAATTATGGACAATTTAAAGCAAACTTTACTATCTTTGCATATCAAGATATGAATTCATGTATTTATAGAGTTCTACGACTCATTCCATTATAGGTTTTATTTATATTACATAACCAGACGAACTTATTACTCGTATACCAGAATCTTTCACCTGACAAGATGATGAATTTACAAAGATCACTGATCCTTTAAAAGTGTTTCAGCTCATGGTATTAGTCACTCGACATTTCAATATGATTGGTTGCATAATGACCAACATCAAATTATGCTATTATATACATCAGTCATGGCATTTCCTAAGAAAGTACTCGCAGATTAATTGACATTTTTATTGAAATTGCTGACAATGACAGTTAGCTCTGTTCCGTTTTATTAAGGAAAAGTGAAGCAGCTAGTTCGGGAATGATAGCTTCGTGTGTAATGTTTGCAGATTGTGTAAGTGCACTGTGTTTTATAAATAGAAACTTCAATCACTTTTTGATAAAAGAGTGAATAGTTAAGGGGCAATTAGCTGGTTTACTTTAATACCTCACAATAATAATAACATTTCAATCCCACGTCTTCTGTCTCCTCAAGGTCATGCATTTTTCCAATACATTGCTGATTGACACCTGATGTGTGTTCATTTGATGTGTAGCAATTAAACCAAGTAGCAACCACCCCGTCACAATTGAGAAATAATCACAATCTACACGTGTTGCTTGATCGAAAACACATAATCATTAGATTGATTCAAAATAGGTATTTTCCTGTGCCTTCGAAATATAGGTTATGTACGTTTAAGTTTAAATGAGTGTACCTTCTGCTGTTTATTTTTTATTCCGCTTGTTAAATTGCGGAAAAGCAAACGTCAAAATGTGACTCAACAATCAACTCCTATAAGCGTGGGCGGTACTATTCATGTCGCTTGCATGGTTTGCCTGACAATGGCACAAAACTGGACAATTAATGATTATTTGCAGTCAGCGTCCATAAATACAATTTTCATCTTATGGATTACATGACACTGCATGAATGAGTCTTTTAAGTAGAACAGTTGAGACTAAACGCATCTATATTTCAAATGTGACTTTCTTTTTAAAAACCAGACGAACGTGCTATTTCAAATATGACTTCATTCTCTTATAAAGCCTGAAGTATGTCAGGGATTCTGTTTTTTAACAAACCATCTCGCAGTAAGTCTGATTTCCCATGCCATTAAAAGTCATGCTGTAAATCGCCATTAAGAAAAGTGGGTTACAACTCGTGGGAACTCTATGCACGCTGAATTCCGGGTCTTAAAGAAGTGATACCATACATAAGGAACAACACATCTGTTTTGTTCTTCATTTCCAAGTGCTCTATCAGAAAGTTGTTTCTTTCAGTCAATCAATCAAAATTGTCGCAAAATCTAATCAAATATGTAATTAACTACCAAGACCACGAGTTCCCTTGTTTAACTGAAGACCAAAATAGAAAGCTAAGATCGTTGGCACAATATCAGAATTGCTCATATATCACGACTGCATTTATAATACGCAGAGAGAAATTGATTACAAATGACATCGATGATATTGCTGACAAAAAAAATCAGCGTGTAAAGAGGTTTCTATTTATAGTGTTGTCAAAATTCAAATGGCATTGTGCTCAAAATATCTGTCAAACTGTAAAATGTAGGATGTAAAATAAAATCCATTAACCAGCTTTATACCAGGAATATTCAATCAGGAAACAAATACTCTATAAATCCATCTTCTTGCTGTGTTGTTTTGATGGCACAAAGTATAGAAGCGGACAGAACAGGAGTGACGGATTATGCAATTCCCACGTAAATTGAAGACAGCGATATAAATGGAAGACCTAAGTGTGAAGTGACCGAAACGTCTTGCGCTATAAATGCTTAATGGTGACATAGATATGGGCATGATGGGCAAGAAACCAGGACTATTTTACGGGTTGAACAATTTCTTTCATCTTTTGATGTTGAATTTTACAAAAATATACACAACAAATTCATTCGTTTCCCCTTATATTTGTGTAGGTATAAATAGTTTCTGTTTTTTCCCGTCTGGTAATTATTATAGCGATATGTAATGGGCGTGTCTCTACACAAAAGCGCGTATAGCTCTTTGTTACAGCGTTGAACGGCGGAAATCAAATATATTTCCGCGTCTGTCTCAGTAGTTCTTTTTTAAAGAAGCTTTTACTTTTTGCACACACGAGAGAAGCTCAGTGATAATGAGAACTGCACTTGTGGACATTAACATTCAGAGTGTAATTGAACGTGAACCCCATTAACTTGTAATCTATCTTACGAACGTAATTATCTGTACTTTACAACCGGAATATTTTGATTATTCCGTTGGGGTGGAGGTAAATTAAGTTGAATCCGTGATTGTGTAAGTTTGGAATACATCAAAATACCGATTGTCTGCTTTGCTATAAAGGGATCCGATTTAACAAACAAGTATAGTAGCGGGTATATAACCAACCATATCGTATGCAATACCGTTAGTTCAATTATTGTATAATCGGGTTTAGTACTGATGAATTGTTATGTTTATGCATATGGTCAATTCCAGCCAAAGCGGGCCAAAATTCTCTCTGGGAGCCATTTTGAAAATGTTTTCCTTTTCAATTCTAGACTTATCAAATGAGACGATCATGTCTAGTGAATCATCAGGTGGAAGTGCCATCGGAATTTAACATTACTGTATTATTTCGAAAGATTAGAATAAATGCTTCATATAAATATAAAGTTAGATTGTGTATCACGTCGCAGGATGAGGATCTCGGATGGATTCGTGGGTAACAGCGTCTGGAAAATAGCAATTCCTATTATTTTTTTTTAATAAAAATAAAAAATACTTTTCCGTATGTCAATAATTCAGGCTGCAATGGCACTAAAATGAATTTTAATCAAAATACAGACTACATGGAATATTCAGAATGGATCATTATGGCATTTTGGGTATAAAAAGTTTGAGAATAATGAAGTTGCCAAATTCAAATAGACAGAGCAAACAGTTTTATATTATTATTTTAGTAAAATCATTCCATATTTTCATGCAGCAATATTCTATTAACTCGTGTTTGACAGTTCCTATGAACTAAAACACTATCAATACATTGTTAACTGTAATTTAAGTAGGGATTCGTGGGTAACCAAAATGTTCGTGGGTAACACATATTTGAAGGTATGTATTGGTAAGCGGCAAAATAGAAAATATTACAGAAGGTTGGAAACCACCATGCGGTTATTCCTCCATTGTGTTTCAATGATTCCCGTTTCTCTAACCAATTGCATTTACCCAAAAAATGGTAATTTAGGATAATCAATCAAAACTTCATGATGCAGCTTCAGTATACCTTCAAGAGGACGCTATTAAACAGGACTGTTTTGGAACCTATTTCGCATGTTTTCAAAATGTTAAGATGCATAAGAAACATATAATTTACGAGTAAATCCTTGGATTCGTGGGTAACGCCGAATTCGTGGGTAAAGCTATAAGTACTATAGTACCGTTTGGGGTTTGCGTTTCTTAGGTGTATAAACTGTAAGTACTGTCAAAATTATAGCATACCCATGGCTTGAATATGTGCTGATTTAAACTTAAAATAAACAATCTCCTTATTTTTCAAGGTTAGCATCTATTCGGGATTCGTGGGTAACAAAGTTTAAACCGTCGTAGATTCTTTTTTAAAGCGGTGAACGTATTTTTACGATTTACAATTTTAAGCGCTTGTCAAACTAAATTCAGTGTCCAAAGTCATTAAATGTTAATTTAAGTTATGGCAATTATATTTGCTGGACTCGTGGGTAACAGTTGATACGTGGGTAACGTCAAATTTGATTTTATGGAATTTTATGGGTAAAACGTATTTGCATAAAATAATCACTTGGACCTCAGAATTATAGAACGAAATTTCGTTTCATGATATAGTCATTTATGGCATATTCACTTAACATTTTCAGAACGATCATTTTATTTTTTGATACGCGGGTAACAAAATTATTAGCCAAATTGACTTAATGGCCTCTAGAGTCCACAAACTTTGGTGGAATTCAATCGTTTTACATATGATGAGAGATCATGCAAACGTCTTTCTAACGGTAATAATTTCATTTTGATTGAAGGACATTCAATGACATATATGGTGCTTTATCTTTGAATTCGTGGGTAACGCCAATTCATTTAAGCTATCATAACTTGTCCCCTGGTATGACTTGCTAGTAAAGGCCTATATGCACAAAGAGAGCACATTGGACGTGACATGATATGCTCCATCAATAACGTGATTTCCTTTATTAATGACATTTTAAAGTGGAAAGTTAACATAGAGAGAATTTTGTCCCTTTCGCTGGAATTGACCATATACATTGTACAAGGTAACTTAGTTAAAGGCTAACACTGTTTTGATGATCATAATGGTTGGACTCAATATCGCGGTAAATAATTCTGTGGTGATCTTGAAATCAATTTCCAAAGTAATAATAATCCTCACGATTTCTTGAAAATCAAAAATACAATTTATTTTTAACATGGCACATTCCCTGTGGTGCTCACGAGTGTTTCCGCTTATAACTCAAGTATTCATGAAAATTTATTCTGTTTCGTTTCTTTTTCAGATTCCTAAATAGCTGATCTTGATGAAACAAATCCCCAATGAGAAAAGCAATTGATGACTGATTGAATCGCTGTCGTATAACAATTGTTACAGGTAAGCAAGTATATAATGTATTTTACTATGGGATCCCTATTTGCCAGACAGTTATCAGATAGGCATAATGACCTACGATTTTACAGTTGCAGATGTTTTCTTTCGTATAAAGTCATTAATTTAGCCAGAAAACATCGCCCTGACAGTTAGCACTAATGTTTATTCATTATTTTGTTAAAAAAGGTCGGCAATACTTTCTACTAAGAGCAGATTGTTGTATGTGTCACAAGCCAGAGTGTGATATGTCTGTGATTATGTAGTTGTCTATCAGGCTGTGTCATGGTATCTCTCTGTCTGTCGTTCAGTTTGGCTGTCTATCTGACTGTATGAATGTGCGTAAAGAATGTCGTGATATCGATGTTCGCCCCTAGAAAAAGATTCAACTTAACAAGAAACGCCAACATGTCGGCGTATAATCATTCTTCGTAAACCATAGTCTAATATTTGCTATTTTCTGCCCTTATCTAATGTTTAAGTGATAGGAGAATTTCGATTGTAATTTTCTGTTCGAATGTATGAATTTAGTGTCCTCATAAGGATCTCGTCAAGCATAATTTTTATAACTATGTTGTACTTGTGACTAATTTACGACTGAATATTTACATATCTGTTCTATTGCTTTTATATGAGAGCTATTTTAAACTTATCTTCGAGGATCGTTCGATCAAGTTAAAGATTTAAAGACTCTATTAACGTAATATTGGTCTTATTGATTTTTTACTTCGCCAACTCCTTAAAATAATTTATCATATGGTATGGACATTAACGAGTTTCATCTCACCGTATCCCAATCATATATAGTTCAGATAATTTTTATTACATTTTGCCATAACAAAGGAAAGCATAAAAGCAAGCAGTCAGTTGAGGTGCGAATAAACTGCATTGTAGTAAATATGAATGTTGGAAGAAAATATCGTTACAATAATAGTGACAACAGCCACAAATATCATACCGAAATTCTACTCTTTTACGTACGTCTATCATATAACCTCTATGCATGTATACTTTTTTTCGTAATATAATTATGAAAAGTTGAAACGAAAATAGGAATGATATTAAATATGAAATCAAGCTAATCTCTTTAGCAATTTGAGTCGACATTCTATTCTTATTTCACACTCAAGATGAATTGATCTTGATAGGGACGCGAGTGGGGGAAACGGGGAACACGTCGCCCTAATTTTGTCACGAGGAAGCATTAATGACCCCTTGCTTCTTTCTTTTTATCGAAAAATTGAAAAATGTTGGTTCATCAAATACCAAAATTCATCTTCATTTTAGCACAAAATAGTCTGAAATTGACCATTTTCGGCTCTCAGAACTGGCACAAAATATGCTCGACCCCCTCCCCCCTGCCCATACACACCCCACACACTTACACTAAATTTTAATGATTCAGCCTTCATAAAGTAAGATCACTATTTTCCCAAAAGAAAGAAACTTTCTAATTGTCCAAATAATTGTCTTTTGTCATTTCCAAATGTGTTTATCAAAATTAATGCGTAGGTGGTAAGAGAAATTTATTGTGAAATCAAACAACTCAATTCAGCACTTTCAATGCGACAGGGTTTAAATATTCTTATTATTTTGTCTTTCTTTATGATGCAGTTCTTTGTCAGTTTCTAGTCATTAATGATGTTTTTTTATTTTCACGTGCGTATCTATTTTAGTATTTTCATTATCTCTTCTCTTTCAGTTTCAATCGGATGAATAAGAACTGAACTTATTAAAAAGATCAAATCATTACACGACTTTCAAAGGATATTCCAAGGTTACAACATAGAACTTGACAAAACATGCAGTTATTTTTATATCCTTTCGCTAGTATCTTGCTGGGTGTATAGATCGATCAATATTACTGATATTGTACAATTTTATGAGAAACTTAATATTGTTCTTCCTTTTTTAAACTCGGATTTCTCGTTGATAATATGACCGAGTATCCTAGTGTAAACAGTTAATTTTTAATGAAAGGTAATCAGTCGAACATTTAAATCTTCAACGGCAGAGTGATTATCTTCAAATTGATTTTAACACCGCAAGAACCTATCCGTTTCAGTTAGTTAAGGGTACTTGTCATGATAGTACGGCCAGCTTTAGAAGCCAAGGCAGTCAGAAAGTAGGGCAAAGCCGCCTTGTTACAGATATGGTACTTTATAATTCAATATACATACGTGTTTGAAAAAAAGCATTTGCCTATATTTGCTGGTATGCTGAGAGTGACGTTTACAATGGAGTTGTGTGCATGTAATATTTTATGTCTTTTTTTTGTAAAGCGTCCAGACTATCTATATTATTATCATAACTGTTGTTGTTAATATTATTATTATCATTATTATCATCATTATTATTATTATTATTATTATTATCATTATTATTATTATTATTATTATTATTATTATTATTATTATTATTATTATTATTATTATTATTATTATTATTATTATTATATTGTTTTGTTGTAAACAAAAGGTGCTTATTATTTAAGTGTACGGTAAAGGTATTTGATATCTGAATTTTAATATCTAAATTCTACGGCTGCCATTGAGTGCGATATACTGACATTTTCTATCAGCTATCTATTACCAGCATATTGTTAGAGTATTCAGGATTAAATTATATGGTCACCTCAGGGCTCGTCATCAAAACAATAATTATCCTATATTACATTATGGGGATCGAAACGAATGCCTCATACTATAACTATAATAATCAGGATATTGACGAAATTTATCAGCTTTAGCGCACTCCATACCTCCCTCTTTCTACTTTGCTCCTCTATAACCTTGTAACTCAATCCAAATAAAGTACATAGTGGGTATTGTTTTGACACTACACTATAGGTTATTGCGTGACACTTCTAAACGTAATTTATTTTTTGTCCTCAAGTAGCAGTCAAGAGCATCGATTTCTGGGGCAATTTTATCTCACACTAACGGTTATTGTTTCGTGTAAGTAAAAAACATTGGTTTATTAGGTGAATACATAGCTTTTGACCCCTAATCATGACACAGAATGCTTTTCGTGATCAAACATGCTCTTCATTCAGTTTTGACATAAATCGTAATTGGAAAAACGACGATTCTTTCTATTAGTTAGTTATGTGCTGTGAACTCAGAACATTTCGGTTTAATCAATGCAAATACAGACTTGCAAATTTGCAGGGTTATTTAATAGTAAATATACAATAAATTTACCCCACATTTTCAGAACGTTTCGATAACAGCAAGAGAAATAAAACTGATAATATCTTTGAGCAGAATCTGCTGAGCTTAGCTATTTCAAATTTCTAGGTCACTGAACGTTTTTGATAGATAGATCGTAGTTTTCCTTTGCTGTTGTGATTATATTTAAACTATAATTCTTTTTATATAATTCCATTTCACCTGCACTGACTGAAGTAGTTAATCATCTAGAATAATTTTCTGAGAATTCTTATAGCAGGGCTTATCCATCAAAAGCGTTTTAATTTGTCTTCTTTTTGAGAGTATCAGCTGGCACCTTACATACCAGTGTGCACATTTAATAAGGAGTACCTATCTATGTCATCGTTCAAGCATCTCGTTTGTTATTTCATCGCTTACTTTACATTTTCGTGTGCGTGCAAGAAAAGCAGAACATCCTAACCTCATTGATTGCTGCTACATGCAATGCTTGGTTGATGTACCTTCTGTCGTATTAATGGTTTGTTTCAGACTGGAAAATGAGGAGTATTAAGCATATTGTACATGGTATCATGCTAAGATTGCTACCCATGTTCAACAAAACAAATCTGTCAGCTTCATAATCTGCACGAAGTAAAACTTCACTGGCTGCGCCTAGATTAAAGGTCTGGAACACAAAACGACCCGAATCACAGTTTTTGAACGTTTATAATTTCAATAAATACAAATTCTACATTGCTAGTAAGAATGTTTTTAAATACGTAAAACCATTTATAACAACATTTAAGCGAATAGAGAGAGTGATTGTGGCACGAAAAAGAACTGATTATCAGACAAAATAATTTACATACCTTTGATAGCATATCTAAATTCTACGTGGCTATACACCAGCACAATTTACAAATTTAATTTGTATTAATGCAAGCGACCTTGAAAAACAAAGTTACTAAAGTAGTTAACAGTTTAACTGTCATATATAAACTGTTTTGAGGTAAGATCGAGCTGTTGGTTCAATGCTATGAACCCTCCCCGATCACACAAATCACATAATAAAATTTGTATTACAAAAACCCTCCATGTCATACAACACAGCATATTCGGTCAAGGAAAATAAATTAGGACTTGCCTTACTGTGCTCTGTTTCTGAGAAAACCACCCATATAATCCAAGTCATAGGTCTATGCGCGAAACGTAATAAGCATGGACATTTGTTAGCATATTTTAGTACAATTGCATTGATTCCTTGAGAATAGTATCAATATATGATAAATTTTCCTTAATAGCGGCAAACTTCTTGATTATGTAGCAGCAGAATTGATATTCGGTTTTTTTTTCTCTTGAATTAGCAAATTAGCATACCTGTTAAGATAATTAAGAGCATTATTCATCTCCTCCTGTATAGCGTGGAGTCTGTCAGCCCTTCAATTGATTACCCCCTTTTTATATAAAATAATACACTTAATGAATATATTTTTTACATAATTATTGGGAATATCTGGAATACTTAAAACCATTCATAACTACATATAAGCGAATGAGATAATAATAGTAGTTTTAAGTTAAGGATAACATAGAGTTTCGTACTTTTGAATCCTACGAACGCGTGAGAACGCACAAACACAGTTATAATTATCAGTACATGTAGTAAAGTAACAGCATATTCTAGTTTCGTATTTGTGTCTGTCCAACCGTTAAGTTAAATCAATTTGAGATCGTTGTCGGTAATTTCATACTTCTGGTTTACGTAGCTGACCTATTTATATATTAAGAATTGGTGTCAATATCTTGTGCGTTTCCATTGATTCTAATTCCATACGCTAATTAGTGTATTGAAAAACAGTAACTATAACACTTTGGTACAGTGCCCTTTGTAAAGAACTATAATTAGGCTATAACATATACTTTTCCCATAAACAATCAGCCTTTAGTAATAATGACGTAGATAAAAACGTTGTAATTTATGAATAAGCGTTATACACAACTACCAACAAGTAATTACCCAGTATTCCAAACCTGTTGATTGTGTTTGCCATTGTATACATTCAAAGCAGAGTGTATTTCTGTACATTATGGCACCTCATTAGTTCCAATTATCCCAATATCGATGTCGCAGCGTATGTTTATATGAAAGCAATCTAAGATTGAAAAATCCTATTTCCTTACATTCAGTATTTTTCGTCATGTTTCGTGAATTTGGAGGCAATCAAAACATATGATAATCAATAACAAAATGTCATTATTCACATCAGTGGTCATTGTGTACTAAATCCCATGTTAAAATTGGCAAGTTCCGTGTTTTCTGAGAGCAAGAAGGTTACAAGAAGTGCAGGCCCAAGGGTTACCTCGGTTGGTAACACCTCCCAATCAGGAAATGTTGAATCTAGCTTTACCACTGTTGGTTAGAAAACTATTGAAATCGCCATGTTTCAGCTTGACATTACGTGGAGAATAATGGTCACTGATGTGAATAATGACATTTGTCATTGATTATGACATGTTTTAATCCCTCCAAATACATGAAACAAAAATGATAATCCAACGAGAGCTGAACAGATTCCCTTCAATTGATACTGGATACAAGGCAATATGATTTTACTGCAACTTTAAAAACTTGAGTTACGTTCATTTAAATGTATGCTGCGGCATCATTGTTGGGTCCATTGCAACAAATGAGGTGTAATTTGCAAAATGTGACCGTCCACGGCGAATGAGCCGTAAATTCCTCCCCGGTCAATTTTGTTTTATTTCGTGTTTAAAAATAAACATCATAAACTTAAAAATGGTATATCATTTGACTTCAAACGATATCCAGAAGCGGGGTTATGGTTTGTTAAACTTTGCTCCTTAAACAAAATTATAGCTTTTTTAGTTTCTCTGTGTGTCTCTTTCACATTGCTGGCAATAAATATCAATCAGTCATAATTGGCGGTCATTTCAAATCATCCCCAAGTCAACGAGGTTTAAGAAGGTTCTCTCATTGTTAATTGTTGGTTATGCATACCTATACAAAATACAATGCCTGGTAACCCACCACTTGAAAAGGATTTAGCAAAAGCAAACAAAGACCAGAGCTATTAAAAGTTCTATAGCCATCTTAGGTAGAAGCTTATTATCCACTTCAATAATAGGATTATTGATTGGTGTTGTGACTATCAAAATAAGACAGATGTCGCGCCAGCTTAAGTGACCGATGAATACGACCTTCGTACACATTTTATACCGTAACTCGGAATACAATTTAGGGAATTTACGGTTCGTTTGTGCTGCCGGGTCACAAATGTTCTTCTATACAAATCCAAAAATATTTCGGTATAAAGATCTTAAACATACCTCAATGATGTTTCGTACTACACCGTAGTACTTTTATTTACGGAACAAATGAGGTGTCATAATGCGCAAAAATACATTCTGCTTCGACTGCATATCTCATATTTGGCATACATGTACAATTAACCGTTTTTGAATAATGGTCATTCATTAAGGGGTAATTACTTATTGGGGTTTATATGAAGATATTTATTTAAAACAAACGATTACGATTTTTGAAAATATTTACAGCAGAACAACAACAAAATCTGAATTATATTTAACGATAAAGTGAATTCACAACTTCTTGTCTGTCTTGTATAAAATGTTAATATGTGTCAAACACCGAAATATTTCTATACAGTCGAAACGCTTAGAGGTAAGATCAAGCTGTATCAATACGACAAAACCGTACTCAAAGATACAAATCACATGATAGTAATGTTCCAACTGAATTTGTGGCACAAAAAAACCTCCATGTCATAGAATACAGTATATTCGGACAAGGAAAAGGTCTTAAAAACAAATTAAGACTTGCCTTACTGCATGTATTTGTTTTCACTACTCTGCTGTGGACATGAAGCAACGCAATAATCTGTCGCTGATAAGAATTACACAGGTGTTCTCAGGTTTCTGAAAACACTGCCCGTGTAATCCAATTCATAAGTCTATGCGCGAAACGTAGTAAGCATGGACATTTGTAAGCAGATTTATTTTATAAGTACGACTACATTTATCTCTTGCACGGCGTTTGCTTGCCTTGGTAGCTGCAAACATGTCATTATGCATTACTAGATTGTGATTTATTTAGTGTATCAGTAGATTTGGTTTTTCCCTCTTGAATCAGCATTGTTATGATAATTAAAAGCACTATTGACCTCTTCCTAACTGCATTGTGTGGAGTCAGTGAGCCCTCATCAGTAGATAATAGCACCTTTACAAAAAGTAACCCGACTTTTATTTATATTGTTGCATGTTAATACATTCATGTGTTGTCACTGAAGAAGAAGGCGCAGTGTTGTACTTGTTCGGCTTATGAATATAAGGCGGAATAAAAGATTCATAACACCGTGTATTGATATAGAATAGCGTGCACGCAGTTGGGCGCAATGCTTACGCTAGTTGTGCGTTGCGTAATGCGTGGCTGGCGTACAATGTACGCTTATGTGAATTTACGCGAGCGTGAAACTTTATTAACGCTCCCAGTAACAAAAGCCGAATAATTTCTGCCTTTTATACGCCAAAAAATTATGTACATCACTTCAAACTTATATTGATTATGTTATTGCGTGGTGCTGCTGTCCATTCAATTAACCTTGACCAGGTGTTTTTTTTTTTTTATTTGAAAAAAATGTTAATTTTTGGTCATCAAAGAAAGGTGTTTGCGCACCGCTACTCCTAACGTGATTTATAGTTTTTATTATCAGTAGTAAACTGGCAGCATATTGCAGTTTCATATTTGTGCCTGTCCAACCGTTAAGTTAAATTAATTTGATATTGTTGTCGAAAATTTCATACTTCTGGTTTACGTAGCTGACTTATTTACCTATTAAGAATTGGTGTCAATATCTTGTGCGTTTCCATTGATTCTAATTCCATACGCTAATTAGTGTATTGAGAAACAGTAATTATACCGCTTTTGGTACAGTGCGTATTGGGACTTGTAAAGAACTATAATTATAACTTATACTTTTCCCATAAACCATCAGCATTTATCAAACATTGCGTAGATAAAAACATTGTTATTGATGAAAAGTGTTAGCGCACCGTTACTCCTAACGTTCCCCTAAAAGTTCTCACACAATAAATAAATAAATAAATAAATAAATAAATAAATAAATAAAAAATAAATAAATAAATAAATAAATAAATAAATAAATAAATAAATAAATAAATAAATAAATAAATAAATATAATATAATATTAGCTAGGCATATATGTTCTGAATGTTCATTACGAATAACTGGCAAATATTGCTATTTTACCGGACAGTACTTCCTGATACGGATGGTCAAGTAAATACTATCTCAGTGCATCCAATTATTATAACTGGAACATTCGTTCCCATTACACTAAATGGATTGATTCAAAAAAGGTAATGGCACTCGACGTTCTACAGCTTTTTATATCGCGGGAAAAGGCCACATTTGTAAAGAATAAAGTGTTTGTCATCAGGTTTGTCAAAGTGGAAGTTGAAAACTTGTTTTGTCTGACAATATTTAGCAGCATTTGATTTATGGGTTTTTTTTTACATTTATCGCTACACTTTGTCAAATATTGAATATCAAACAATCAGGCCTACAACCGCTATCTAGACATGCTTCGTTAAGAAAGAAGAACATTAACACCATACACGTAGGCACTCAATCACAATCATTCTTGAATTTGTCGCTTAACACTCTCAAAGGAATATTGCCATGACACAAAGGAGTGTGCAAGATCTTTAAACTGAAATTGAACTCACGAAATAATGTCAATTTGTTAATCAAATGAAAGATTCAAGCAACTCCTTATTTCGAATTCCAGCCGGCTTTTAACCTAATTCATGACTTACAAAGAAATACATACAATGGACCCAATTTATTACAATAGAATGAAATGGCCGATTGTGCTACTGAAAGTTTTCATCAGTTAATATCAAATCAATGTGATCAATTAGATGTCATCAAAACATCAAAACTTAAGTACTAACTTTACACAATTAATTGAAGCAATCTCAGTGGACAAATTTGCTTTTAAAATTCTTGGAAAAAGTTAGTTGCTACTAGTATCTTGGGAAATATGTTTGTGTCATATTGAGTGAGTACAAGATCTCGTGCATTAAACATTGCCCGAAGACAATTGGGTCAGATGATTATCAGTGTCAAAATCGCATCTTGCAGGTAAACCCTAGGGAAAGTACTCCACTGTTGTGTCAATAAAATTAAATACGTTGCACCGTACAATTATAGAGGTTAATATCACCAAAATCTTAAAATGTCATGCTTATGACAAGAAAAGAAATCAAATACCCTACTGTTGTTTAAGTGTTATGTGTGACCCAGTAAAACAGAGTGTCAAAGCAACCTTTGTTATAAGACTCGGCAACAGATGAAATATCGTTCGCTTAAACTCTACAATGATGAGGGGACAAAGCAGATATAACAAATATCACCGGCGCTCAATAACCTCCTTAAGTGATGATATTACGTTACATCACAAATCTGGGCCGAGGTGAATGGAACAAACACTAGATCACGTTCACTGAGTTTTATATTTTCGTCTTTATTGGCAATTTCTTTCTAACAACATGTCTAATGAGCTGCGTAGTACCATATATGTTTCACTACCGCAAGCACAAAAATGACTTCACAGACAATCAAACTGTTCCTTACGCTCCGAAATTAAAAACGAATAATTCAATTACTCAAACTATCCTTCCTCGTCTGGTGTGCTTTTTTCCTGCCCAAAATTGTGGCAATTGTAATGTCTCACACTTTTGCTGTCAGCACTTGGAAGTATCAATTCCTTCAATTGCATTATATTACCTTATTGTCATCTCAGTTTATATTAAATAATGTAAATGTAAAACGCTATAATATTCCCTGTAACAAGCAGATTATGTCCCCCCCCCTTGTATTACATCGTAGTAAACATTTAACTATTCAACAATCTACTTGACCGATGAGAAAGTTGCAATAATGTATACATTCACAATAATTGAATACTGATATTCACGCTTTATATTGTATTTTGCTGACAAATATTTGTATTCGCTACGAATATGATAATGTATTTTTACATCAATTAAATTTTAAACAGGCATTCAACACAATAAGTATTTTTGAGATTTACTTCAAAGTGAAGGCAGACATCCTCATCAGGAGAGCTGTATTGGTGTCGTGATGGAGCTGATTAAGATTAACTGTCAGCTGATAAGATCGAATCAATGCAGTATAAAGGGACGGAATATTAAAGCCCTGAACATGGTTGAGTTGTGTCGCTTCACTGATCTACATCGCTCTGTCACTGGGGGAACAAAAATTTCCTCAATGTTTTGTGGGGTCCCCGTGTTTTTGAAATGTGCTAGTACATAGCCAATGCCTAAGTACAAAACAGAGGAGACAGAGAGTAACCACAACTAATAAGGGAAATCATAACTCAGCCATGTCCAGTGCCTTATAATTATGTCACTTTACACCTTACTGATTCGACTTAAAACCTAGGCAAACACAAGTTAATCGTAAATTCAACTAATGAGATAAATCTTAATTTATTTATTGTGTTTAATGCCTGTTTTATTTTTTATTTAGCTGTTTATCTATCAACACATAATTATGAACATTCAATTGAACATTTTTGTCGTTGTTGTTGATGCGAGGGAAACGAATGAGTCGCAATAATACTGTGCAAATGCTGCAATGTTACACGTTCCCTGTCAATATTGGGATTGCTATCAGTGTGGCGGAGCCTATAGAATTTTTATTTCATTGCAAATATTAACCAAACTAGCCTGAATGATCGATAAACAACATCATCTATAGTTCTAGTCTTAAAGGAAACCCATCTGCACGTATTAAACGCGGCAGACAATATCTGACGGGATTGAGATATAGCTAGGCATAGGGTCCAAAGTGTACGATTGCTTTAAGTATCTTCTTTGACATTCGGTGGAATGTGACTCGAGGCGAGTTGGACGAACCCTATTTCCTTAGTGTTGGTGTTGTTTTAAGTTGCCTGTTTGAGATGTCGTCTTGTGTGCTTAATTCTCGGGTAATGTTCTCGGTAATTATATTTGTTTGGTTTTCTTCTCTTTTATGGCTGACTACATTTTAGCTCAGTTGACTCAGATTAACGGTGAGCTAACAATTTGCTAATATAGGCACGTGTAGAAATTACTTCTCCAATGTAATTTTACCAAATGTAAGAAATTATGTTGGCTATTCTGGCTATTTTAGCCACAAGTGTGGTAAACAACCACGGGATGATATATCATACTTCTGGATGGAATATCAATATCTTCCTCCGAAATAAATATGTAGCCGCGGGGGGCGGCGCGTGTGAGTGGCTAAAAGTATTGGCTGGTATTTGTACCAGGCTCGTGTCATCATTAAGCGTGGGTGGCTTTGCGGGTTGTGCTTGAAATACAAAATATGATTAATATTTATGTTTGTGTCATGTTTGCTTGTTGAGAGAAAAAAATGAACTTCTTGTTTGTGATTTCGATTGCAAACTGTAGATTTGTTTTGATCTTATTGTTCCTAATAATTAAAAGTAACATCAGGTATAATGCAGTCATTTGTTCTCGGAAATTGAAACGACATTGCAGGTATGTTCCATTGTTACGAGCTCGCCTCGGGATATAACTATATAGAACACATAAATAATGTCAAAGATAACATAATTAGAGCACACAACCCATGCTTGATTTCAAAGTGGTGTCAAAGACCTTATAAACTGAGAATATTGTGAGGGGATTAACGAAATTGTCTGCGGTTAGAGGTGATTGACAAGATTTGAGTGCAATATCATCTTCCATCATGTCTGTGGAGGATCTGAAGTTATTATGTGCAACCGTGACATTTTCAAGATGAGATCATATCTGTAACAATAAAGACCATCTCATTTTTAAATATCTCAGGGATTTGTTTTTTGTATCATGTCAGTTATGGGTAATACTTGTTGATATTTATCTGAATATAGCGATGTTTCAATATAAATACATTTACTGAAATATGAAATATCTGCATAGTATACTATACTATTCTATACTATATTATATCCCTCATTAATATATTCTCGTTCATTATTGGTTAAACGAGTATCATGTGACCAAAAATAGTTTTGCTATTTTGCAAACTTGTTAACAAGCCGATTGATGAGGGAAAATAGTTTTACTATCTCCCTCTGAGCGCGTCCCGGAGCGCGTATGACCTCATACCCGCGTCGCAGTTCCTAGTGGTCAATGCAACTCGCCACATACGCGGGATATCAGTACCGGCTCCGGGGTATTAATGTGTAACAATTCGTTTTGTCTTGCGAAGCACACAATAAAGCAGCACAGACATGACAGAAGTGCAGCTAAAATACGGCGGTTTAATGGCATAATCTGAGTTATCAGGATCAGTATCTTAATATTGATGGTGAAATAACAGGGAACATGTTAACATGGTTACTCGTTTCACGGCGGTATTGTAGAGGTTGTCACACATTTTCACGGTAAGCTTTAGCCACTCAACTGTGTGCGTGCTTTGTGCATTCAATCAAAACAAAGCAAGGCCGGCGTAGCCTTGACTAGGCCTAGCCTACATTTATGCCTAGGCCTATGCCTTGTGTTTAATGAACAAAGAATATATTAATGAAGGATATAAAACAAATATTTACTGCTCTAAATTCGGGATCTGGTGGAATCTATTGGTCCCCTCGGTGAACTGGGAAAATAGTAGGCTCACGGTCTCCAGTTCACCTCGGGGACCAATAGATTCCACCAGATCCCTCATGAGCAGTAAATATTTGTATACTATACTATACTATACTATACTATAATATACTATACTATACTATACTATACTATACTATACTATACTATATTATACTATACTGTACTATACTACTATACTATAATACTATACTATATAATACTACATTTAAGCTAAGATTCAGTTGCTTCAATACGACAAAATCGTACACAAACATACAAATATTGAATGTTTATTAGTACAATGGTAAGAATATTTTCATTCGGTAAAATATGGACTGTTCCATTCAACTGGGCTTTGCCGAGTTGAATGGAACAGTCCATATTTTACCGAATGAAAATATTATATCCACTGAACGAATAAAAACATTTGTTTTATATAACACATATAAAAAAGATTTCTTCTACTTATTTTTTTTTTCTTCTACTTAATCACCAGAAAAGAAATACGACTTGTCTTATATACTGCTTGTATTTGTCTTTGCTACTCTGCTGTGGACATGAAGCCCCGGGCATGAAACAAAGCAATAATCTGTCGCTGCTAAGAATTACACAGGAGTTCTCATGGTTCTGAAAATACTGTCCATGTAATCCAAGTCATAAGTATATATAGGCGAAACGTTGTAAGCATGGACATTTGTTAGCGAATTCATGCGCATGTAATCAAAGTCATAGGTATATGCGCGAAACAAAGAGCACACGTGGTCATTTGCAACTGCATTTGTTTCTTTCATGGCTTTTGCTTGGCTTGCTAGCCTGGTTTGCCTAGTTGCAAACGCGTCAATATACAGTACTAGATTGTGGTTTATGCTAGACATATTTTGTAGATTTAATATTCGGGTTTTTTTTTTTTCAGCATACTTAATATATGATATTAAAAGTATTGTTGGTCTCTTCATAACAGCATGTGTCAATTGATAATGTATAGCGCCTGTTCAAAACATTACTGTCTTTTATTCTTGTTACATGTTACGTTCATGTATTGTCATTGAAGACTGAGAATGGGCAGTGTTATGTACATCAATTTAAACGTATTGATTATGTTATTACGTAATAATAATACGTTTCGTCCGAACTTTGCACCTCTATCTAATAAAGAGTTTAGTAACTTAATGCATGATTGAGTATGCTCACATACGAACTGTTTTTGTACAACCATTGAAGTGTGTACGCACATCACTCTCAAAAACCAGAGAAGTTCTTCTCTGTAAAAACAAACAACACAGGCATACAACCGCTATTTTAGACATGCTTCGTTAAGTGGAACATTTAAGAAAGAAGAACATTAACACAAACTCAATTAAAATCATTCTTGACTATGTCGCTTGAAGTTCTCAAAGGAATATTGCCAAGACACAAAGTAGTGTACAAGAACTGAAATTGTACTCACGAAATCTAAAGATTTCTTTATTTCGAATTCCAACCAGCATTTAACATGATTCATGACTTACAAAATATTTTCAAATCAATGTTATAAATTAGATGTCAGCAAAGCTTAAAATCTTAGGTATTAACTCTCTCAAACCACTCTGCTTTTAAAATTCTGGCAAATAGTTAGTTGCTATTAATATCTTGGGAAATATGTTTCGCTTAAACTCTGCAATGCTGAGTGGACACAGCAGATATGATATAAAAATCTATCACCGGCGCTCAATAACCTCTTAAGTGATAATATTACCTTACATCACAAATCTGGCCTGAGGTGAATGGAACAAACACAATGTCTTAATATTTTCGCCTTTATCGGTAATGTCTTTCTAACAACATGTCTAATGAGCGGTGTAGTGCCATAAATGTTTCACTGCCATAAGCACAAGAATGACTTCACAGACAATCAAACCGTTCCATACACTCCATACACGTTCCATAAATTAAACAAAATTCAATGCTGAATCACTGAAACTATCCTTCACCGTCTGGGTTTTCCCGCCCAAAAGTGTGATAATTGAAACGTCTCGCACTTTTGCTGTCAGCACATTAAAGTATCAGTTTCTTCGATTGCATTATATTATCTTACTGTCATCTCAGTCTACATTATATGCTGTTTACATGGATAACACTATTATATTATCTGTAGCATTGTCAAGCAAATTATGTATCCCATTTTGTTATTACATCATAGAAAACATTTAACCATTCAAGCTATTTTTGAATAGTTTTAAGTAGGCTAATTTAATAGGCTAATTGATCGATGTGAAAGCTGCAATAATATGTATGCATTCACACTAATTGAATACTTATATTCATGCTTTATATTGTATTTTGTAAGCAGGTATTAATTTTGTATTCGCTATGAATATAATAATGTATTTTTGACATCAATTAACTGTATACAGGCATTTAACATTTAAGTGAATTGAGATTTACTTCAGCATTTCAACGTGAAGGCAAATATCCTCATCAGGAGAGCTCCATTGGTCGAATCATAGACCCTGGAAATATTTCCAGGGTCTAAGGTCGAATCAATGAAGTATAAAGGGACGGAATATTAAAGCCATGAACATGGTTGAATGTTTCGTGTCACTGATCTACATGGCGTCTCTCCGGGCACTGGGTGAACAAGAATTTCCTCACGGTTGTGTAGGGTTTAATGTATCTATCAGTCATATCTTTAAAATGCCCAAGTATATAGCCAATGCCTAAGTACAAAACAGAGGGGACAGTAAATAGCCACAACTAGTAAGTGAAACCATAACTCATCAACCGTGTCGGGGCCTTGGAATTGTGTCATTTTATACCTCACTGATTGGACATAAAACCTAGGCCATCTTAATTCAATCGTGAATTCGACTCCATCCCAATATTTCAGGAGATGACGCGTGTCTTCACGTCAAATATTGAGATAAATCTCAATTGTTTATTGTGTTGAATGCCTGTTTCATTTTTAATTGCTGTTTATCTAACAACGCATAATGAACATCCACTTGACGATGTTGGTCGTTGTTAATGATGCAAGGGAAACGAATGAGTCGCAATAGTACTGTGCAAATGCTGCAATTTAACACGCTTTCTGTCAACATTGAAATTGTGAACAGTGTGGCAGAGCCTGTATAATTTTTATTTCATTGCAAATGCTCGAAGAACAACATCGTCATCATCTATACTTCTAGTCTTAAAAGGAAAACCATCTGCACGTATTCAACTCGGTATAAAATATCTTACCCGATTGATATATAGCTAGACATAGGTTTGGAAGTGTGCGATTGCTTAAAATATCTTCTTTGTCATCCGGTGGGATGTGCCTCGAGGCGTGTTGGACGAACTCCATTTCCTTATTGTTTTTGTTATTTTAGGTTCTCTGTTTGAGATTTCGTCTTGTGTGCTCAAGTCGGGGGAAAGTCCTCGATTATTATATTTGCTTGGTTTTCTTCTGTAATGGTTGACTACTTTCTGCTGGCTTAGGTGACTCAAGATTAACGGTGTGCTAACAAGTTGCTATAAATATCAACACATAGAAATTGCTTCTCCAACATAATTTTACCAAACATATAAGAAAGAACGTTGACTATTTTATTCACAAGTTAGTGTGGTAAACAATCACGGGATAATATATCATACTTCTGGATGGAATATCAATATCTTCCTTCGAAATAAATATGTAGCCGCGGGGGGCGGCGCGTGTGAGTGGCTAAAAGTATTGGCTAGTATTTGTACCAGGCTCGTGTCGCTCGTGTCATCATTAAACGTGGGTGAGTTGGTTGTGTTTGAAAAACAAAACATAATTAATATTTATTTGTCTGTCATGTTTGTTTGTTTAAAAACAGGCTTTTTTGTGTGTGATTTCGGTTACAAACTGCGGATTTGTTGGGATCATAATTGTTTCTTATAATAGAAAGTAACGTCAGGTATATTGAGTCACTTGTTCTCGGAAATTGAAATAACATTGCAGGTATGTTCCATTATAGAACATATGAATAATGTCAAAGATGTCATAATTAGAGCCCAAAACCAATGCTTGATTTCAAAGTGGTGTCAAAGACCTTATAAACTGAGAATAGTGCGAGGGGATTAACGAAATTGTCTGCGGTTAGAGAGATGATTGACAAGATTTGAGTGCAATATCATCTTCCATCATGCATGTGGAGGATCTGGGGTTATTATGCGCAACCGTGACATTTTCAAGATGCGAAAATATCTGTAACAATAAAGATAATCTAATTTTACAGCATCTCACAGATTTATTTTTGTATCATGTCAGTTATGGGTAATAAATGTTGATTTTATCGGGATATATCGAAATTTCAAATGCAATTCTAGTTTGGAAAAACTAAAATTGGTCACAACACGACAAGCAGCCATGTTTGAATTGAATTATGCCTAGATCTCGACTGCGCGAGTCGATTTGAAATAAATACGTTGACTGAAATATTAAACATCTCCTCTACTTTGTGTCTAACTTTCTGAGATACGCTCATGTCCATGTCCTACGAGTTTTATCTTGTTTTATCTAGTTTTGTTTTTGTGACAGGTGTAATGGAGCCTTCATTGTTTATGGGGAAATGATGGGACATTGAAAGTTGAAGTTTATAACTTCCCATTCGTAATCCAACCATGTCTATTGCCTTTTTTGGCAGAAGACAATTACAACGATAAAGAGTGTTGATTTATTTTTTTAAATTTATAGTGGCATTTACGTATGTACAACATATCGGGTTTTTTTTTACAAACATAAATTTTTAAAAGAAACGGGCCCTGAATATTACATGCTTTCAATGTACAAAAATAAACTCATAATCTAAATCGTTACTGGTTTGATTTTTGTTTGTTTAATTTGTTCCCTTTCTATAAAAAGGAAGTGCAATATAATCATGCTTCCATTCTCAGGCATACTCGATCATATTAAGGGCCAAGCTAGGCCGACCTGTATCATAGATTATACCCTTTGTCCATATCCTCATGGGAAATTTTCTATATCCACCGTATTCCTAGTTTGCCTTGTATTTGCACTTATCTTGACTAAAAGGTTTATCCATTGAATGTATTTACCATAAATGTGTACTGGCTGTTTGATTCTTCCATCAGATTTATATTTTCATTTTGTTCCTTACGTTAAAGTTCAATTCATGTTAATTTGATTGGCATCATTGAGTCATTTTTTCAAACAATATATATATATACTCGGTGTGACACATTTGACTCAACGGTTATAATATGTAAATATCAATACCTGTCATCATTTTCATTGAATTAATTTCCAAATATTTTGAATTTACGATACGATAGTTATAATTGTTCTTTGATTATATTCGTTGAATTACAATTGGACACCTACTGTCAGATAACCATTACAAATTAAATCATTCAGTACAAGCCAATTCATTGAATATTTATTGCATTAAAATTTTAATTAAACTCATTTGTGTAAAAGAGTGAGGCTACCCTGTAAATTATTCAGAAATGAAGATTATTTTTTGCACACTTTACAGTGGGTGGATATTAAAATACGCATTGCGCATGAATAAATAATCAGGTTCCAATCAATTCGGACCAGCATGCTCGAACTCAATCTCTATTTTTGTTTTCTCAATTTGCATTTATTTCAGTATTTCGATTTACATTTATTGTTTTTGTCAAAAGTAATTCTGACTGGTCGATGGATCGTGGGCTAATCAACCAGTAGTCCAATATATAGACAACAGGGCAAGGTCTCCACCCCCGGGATGACGAACATGACGAACAGATGACACAGGATACGTGTCAAGTGATAATGTACAGTGTACAACTTGATGCACTTGTTGGCTGTTATGTTTATCTTTTCATCATTTCCAAGTCACGTGGTTTAGTTTTAAGGAATGTCTGTTATTGTTATACATGACAAATATACAATGCTTTCAGAAGCGCACGGTGGGCGTACAATTAAAGATCTTTACTGAATGTCTTTGGTGCAAATTAGTTGCAAGGATGGTTAATATATAAAAGGAGGGGAAATACAAATATACCGTATATATATTACGTAACGCATTGTTCCTTTGATGCCGATTGGATTTGGCAGCAGAATATTTATAAAAGTGGTACCATTGTTTCGAACAAAGGGCTTCCGCCATTAAATAGGTCACTGTTCCGGCAGCATACATGTATTGACACTTCACACAACAGGCGAGTATCAATAAGTGACCACAATACAGAAATGGGAGGCGCAGCTTTCAAATACTATCAGGTATATGTATATCATCATACATTGAGTCGCTGTACATCCAATTGAATGACAAAGCATTTACCTGAATATGCATAAATGAAAAATTTACCATGTGAAACATGAGAGGTCATTGTATTTTAGAGCCTTAGGCCATTGTGTCATCACATTAGCCAATAAGAAATGCTGATTTGTAACAAGTAAACATATCTTTACCGATATATGGCAAAATATAGGTGTTAAATTATAAGTGGTATTTTGTATATGTGACCCGGCAGCACAAACGAGCCGTAAATTCCCTAAATTTTATTCTGAGTTATGGTGTAAAATGTATGTACACGAAGGTCGTATTCATCGGTCACTTAAGCTGGCGCGACATCTGACTTATTTTGATAGTCACAACACCAATCAATAATCCTATTATTGAAGTGGATAATAAGCTTCTACCTTAGATGGCTATAGAACTTTTAATAGCTCTGGTCTTTGTTTGCTTTGCTAAAATTTTGCATAACCAACAATTAACAATGAGAGAACCTTCTTAAACCTCGTTGACTAGGGGATGATTTGAAATGACCGCCAATTATGACTGTTTGATATTTATTGCCAGCAATGTGGAAAAAGAGACACAAAAAAAAAAAAAAAAGCTATAATTTTGTTGAAGGCCAAAGTTTAACTAACCATAACGCCGCTTCTGGATATCGTTTGAAGTCAAATGATATACCATTTTTAAGTTTATGATGTTTATTTTTAAACACGAAATAAAACAAAATTGACTGGGAGGAATTTACGGCTCATTCGCCGTGGACGGTCACATATAGTATATAGGTTGGCTGCACACGAGGAGAAAAAGCTACAAGCATACATGTTTGTTAATAATAAAAATAAAGGGTAATGCCCTTGCCCCTGCCAGATAATGTGCGAGGCACTACCGAGTTCACATTAATTGAGTGTAAAGGATAGGCAGCAAATTTATTTCTATTCTTTTTTACAGCAAAAATAGGCTGATTTAAAGAAATAATGTCAAGTTTTTGCCTAAATAGAGGCCCATATTAATCGCATTGTACTTAATATAGATTTTATCTTGAAGAAATGTGGTAACTAAGTGGTCAACCCCGGTTTCACATATTATGTGAAAAATGTGAAACAAATAAAAGGTGTATCTTTGACACACCTGGTAAATCATTTAGAAATGCGGATCTACTCACTCTACATCTTTGAACACTTTGACACTATCTCTGGACTGTATATGCGATTATGCGACTAAATAAATAAACAGATATAAATCCAAGAAGGTCAACAAGCTAACGCTCAGTGTAATTGTTTTAAGTTGCGTGATTTGCATGTCAGCAATTTGATTTACATTAACCGTTTTAATCCAAAGTAATTTGGATTTGATCGACGATGAGTTTTCACGACCGTGATGACTGCACATGATGAATATGTTTACCCACGATACGCAATGAAAGGAAGCCTAATGACATGTTAAAATGCAAATATTTTTCAAACCCCGCGGTGTGAAAATAGAATGAATATTAATTGAAAAGAAGAATAAATAAACATTATTTGTTCAGCAAAAATGGTCTTTTTCAAAAAGATATAAATGTTCTTATTGGTTTTTTAAATCTATTTATTCTTTGTTGAATAGATTTATTAGGTTTGTTCAGTAAATAAACATTTTGGATTTTTATTTGATAAAACCAAGTACAAATTCACTTGGTTTTGTCAAACAAAAATATTTATTTACTGAACAAACCTAATAAATCTGTTCAACAAAGAATAAATAGATTTAAAAAACCAATAAGAACGTTTATATCTTTTTGAAAAAGACCATTTTGCTAGGTTAAAATGAAACGTTTTCCCCGCACGGTAATTCTGTTCGTAGGCTTTATTCTCCTATGAACTACACCTTCTGTTTGTTTACCTATACCATATGGGTTTCATACTGGAACCTTTCTTTCTTTGAACACTATAAACTGTATATGAATATGTGCTGTGACTAAATAAATAAACAGATGCCAATCCATCCAGGTCACCAATGGCCGAGCTGTAACTAAATTCCTTAGGTTTGACAATTTCAGTAATTCGATTATATTAATTGTTTTTGTACAAAGAATTTTGGATTTGGTCGATAGTGGGCTATCTGTAAAATGACTGTACATGGTGATCTTTTCACGACCGGGATGACTGCACATGATATGTTTACTCACGATAGGCAATGAAAGGGAAGCCTAATGACCTGTTTAAATGCATATATTTTTCAAAAAATTTGTGAAAATGTAATGAATATTTGAAAAGAAGAATAAATAGACATTTTGGATTTTTGTTTGATGAAACCAAGTGAATTTGTACTCACTGCAATATTTCGTCCTACTCATCGGATGACTTAATCAGGTATGACTGATATGGTCGTCTAATCCACAAAACCGTGTTTGCTGATAAAGTGGATCAGACGACCATATCAGTCATACCTGATGAAGTCATCCGATGAATAGGACGAAATATTGTAGTGAATAAAAATTCACTTGGTTTTGTCAAACAAACCCCCAAAATGTTTATTTACTGAACAAACCTAATAAATCTGTTCAACAAAGAATAAATAGATTTAAAAAACCAATAAGAACGTTTATATCTTTTTGAAAAAGACCATTTTGCTAGGTTAAAATGAAACGTTTTCCCCTCACGGTAATCCTGTTCGTAGGCTTTATTCTCCTATGAACTACACCTTCCGTTTGTTTACCTATACCATATGGATTTCATACTGGAACCTTTCTTTCGTTGAACACTATAAACTGTATATGAATATGTGCTGTGACTAAATAAATAAACAGATGCCAATCCATCCAGGTCACCAATGGCCGAGCTGTAACTAAATTCCTTAGGTTTGACAATTTCAGTAATTTGATAATATTAATTGTTTTTGTACAAAGAATTTTGGATTTGGTCGATAGTGGGCTATATCTGTAAAATGACTGTACATGGCGATCTTTTCACGACCGGGATGACTGCACATGATATGTTTACTCACGATAGGCAATGAAAGGGAAGCCTAATGACCTGTTTAAATGCATATATTTTTCAAAAAATTTGTGAAAATGTAATGAATATTTGAAAGAAGAATAAATAGACATTTTGGATTTTGTTTGATGAAACCAAGTGAATTTTTACTCACTGTAATATTTCGTCTTACTCATCGGATGATTTAATCAGGTATGGCTGATATGGTCGTATAATCCACAAAAAAAGACGACCATATCAGTCATACCTGATGAACTCATCCGATGAATAGGACGAAATACTGTAGTGAGTACAAATTCACTTGGTTTTATCAAATAAAAATCCAAAATGTTTATTTACTGAACAAACCTAATAAATCTATTCAACAAAGAATAAATTGATTCAAAACCAATAAGAACGTTTGT